>NW_010523249.1:0-1678 GCF_000687285.1 Phaethon lepturus
GGGTTAGTAGCCTCTAGGATTCCAGCCAAAATGCCACATAGGTAGAAGATAAACGGCGTTAGGACAGAGCAAATAATATAGCGAGGCTGCCGAAGTGGGCAAAAATGTGGTTTTGGTGTACCTGTTGCTCAGCTACATCGTGCATTAGTTCCATTAGCAAGTGCACAGCCCTTCAAAACCAATCTTGGGAAAAGGTATGTCATTGATTTCTTACCAAGATAAAAATACCGAGACAGCTTCCATTGGTTTATACCTACATGGGTCTACGTCTCCTGCATTTCATTTCATTATAAACACCTTCAGCAATATACTTTACAGCTTTTTATATGACATTATCTTACAAACCACCTGCGATACACCTATCTCGTGGTGGGTGAGAGCAGAGGAGCCATCGCCGCGTCCCACCCGTTGCCTGAGGGTTGGATGTCGCCGCCCCACGGAAGGCAGCCAGGAGCAGGCAGGCGTTCCGCACGTTCCACATGCCAAGCACAGCACTGCCTCAATACATAGCAAGCCCCCAAATACTGGGCCAAAGGAAGTGCTCGTTCGGTTCTGGAGAAAACAACTGCAGCTCATGAACATCATGCATATTCACAGATTTCCTCACTTACCAAATTTTGAGGGGGGGGGTTAATAATTTGATCATTTGAAATTAAATCTTCCTGAAGAACAAAATTAGATTAAAATATTGAATCTCTATATGTGAGACACCAACAGTAGTAACCCAGTAACACCTGTATTTCTCCAATGTAAAAAAAAATAAATTATAGAGCAGTTATGATTTCTTTCGGTCCAAAATAAATCTCACAATAGTTATCATATGTCACATTGCAACAACTTGAAATGCCATTTTGCCATCCTCTTTTGAAACCATTTGCACGCCTTTAAATACACATATTGGGAAATATCTGTGTACAGATTTCAGAGCAAGATGTAAAACCATTCAAGAATGCCTTTGGTTGGGAAAAATCACCGACAAGGCGGCGGTGGCTAGGACGGTCCCGATGCTCGCTGCTGCGGAGGCAAGGAGCTGCGAGTCCCAAGGGGTCTTCCTGGCCTCTGTCTCTGCGGGGGTCAGATCCTGCCCCCTCAGACAGCGGCATCGCAGTGCCCAAAGGCTAGGGCAGAAACAGCATCTCGGGAAAAGTAACATGCAAGAAATCCATCAAAACAAAACCTACATGGCTCCTGCTCTGTGCTGGGGCTGGCCAGAGGAGCTCCAGGGGTCCCATCCAGCCTAAATCACTCTTCCCAACTCTAAACTGTTCCTTGTACCGGAGCCGCCGTTCTCCCTAGCTGAGGCGTAGCTTGGATAGAAGGAATGAAGTCCAGCTGAGCAGAACACCAGCAACAAAACCCCTGGTAAAATTCTGCATGGGCACCACAGCTCGACTGCTCTGACCTTACTGATGCTATCAGGAGGTTAGCTATGCCACCAGCAAATGTATGCCTGAAGCAAAGGGCATGCATTTGAAGTCTGGAGGAGGGGATCTGCCCCATTAGAAAACACTGAAAAGATTCAAAACAGCTAGCAGGTGAACTCTGGGCTTTTTCTGCAAGAAAAAAAGTTGTTGCAACCATTTCAGACTGAGCAAAGAAAAGAAATCTGCACCTACCTTGACTGTCATCTTCACACCTGCAGATTTCCCACCTGTTCTAATGGGAAATCAGATTCCTG
>NW_010523249.1:1709-22311 GCF_000687285.1 Phaethon lepturus
CCTGTGCCTTAGATTGTCTGAATTCGTTCCCTAGTGAGTAACAGCTTACTGCACTTCAAGTAACCGTATGTAACTTTTAGCAAGTTCCTCTTATTTAGGTGGCTTTTTTGGAAATTTTTGTTACTTGGTTATTTCCTTTAGGCAATTAAAACAGTATTAGTAGAAAGAAGGTACTAACCAGAGTGAGGACCAAATCCTGCGAAGAACTGGAGTGCTGACGTTTGGTGTGCAGTACTGCCTTCTCCCGTGAGTATTAGCTGTGGAAACAAAAGAAAATTCAACATCATTGTGCTTTCTGTGCTGCTTCACACAGTATTTTCTTCATGTTCTGTATGGTTTTAAATGTTAGTTTAAGCATTTAGATTATTCCTCTATGCAATAGGCACACAGGAAATAGCTTGGTGAAAAGCTGCCAATAGTCGAGTCTATAAACACAGTTTGATCTGTATCTTAGAAAATTGTTTCCATTCCAAAATGTGGTTACAAAGCACTTTTTCTCGTTGGCAGCTGCACTTTTTTTTAAATCCCTATGCATCCTGTATTTGCCAAACAGAGTTGGCATTGATCACGCAAAAAAACCCCTGCAGATAAAATAACATTAAGGATCTGGCTGGAACTAACTTGAGCCAGTGGAGTAAGAGTCAAAGCTGAGCTTTTGTTTTCCACTCAGGCTGTTTCGTTCAGGAGCTGCAAAGCACACAGTGCTGAACGTGAGTCCTTTTACTTGGCCTTCTGCAAAAAGCAAAAGTTACTTCAAGAGGATGGAACTAGAGCTTGCATCAACTTGAAGAGGCTTCTTACTAAGAGGCTGGCAAATATTTAGGACCAGTTAAACAGTGTGACTTTAAACAAATATCAAGCAGTATTCTTCTGAAGGTACAAAGAAATGTTCTTAAAATGTTCATTAACAGACGGAGATTTCGCCAATTACTTAATTTTTCTGAGTTGATGACATGAGAACTGTAAATGACTGCACAAGCAAAAAAGTCAAACAAGTTGAAAAAAAAAATATGCATTGATGAGAAGAATATCTGTGGTGAAGAAGCTGATGCATAGGTGGCCATGTTTGGGTACTGATATAGCTGAATGACGAAATTAGGCAGATAAATAGTTCCTAATAAAAGACTGACAAATAACCTTCACAGCCTTGCCGACGGTTCCAGAGGTCAGCTCTGCCTCAGCAGATACCGTGAAGAAGCTGTGCCTTGCCCAAGTACACAGGCTTTCCTTTCTCTGCAAACTCGGGGACTGGTTTTGAACTGCTCTGGTCTGACTTTGGAAAATTCCATCCCGCACAGCATATAAGACCTGCTCCTGTATCTGAAATGAAAGTTACATATTAATTTAGGATGTAACTGTGTAAAGATATACTTTATTTTACTTCAGTGGGATTCATTCGTATGAGTAGAACTAAAAGTGTCTGGAAACGTGAGTCTCCTTTTCATTAAAGCTTAGGAAATCGGTATCTTTCTTCTCTCAAGACATGTCACAGACAGGGGGATAAAGTGACAACTATATGACTACAGCGGAGCTGATGACAGCTGGGAACTGGAAGCATTTGAATGCCCCAATAAAATCTCTAAGCACTCTTTTTACTGAAAGTGTCTGCCCTCCTGACATTGAAATGGCCTGAAAGAAGAGTCCCATGAAACTCTATCAGGCAGCTAGTAGCAGTGTGCATTATCCCCAGCCTGCCAAACGACTGACCTCTCTCAGATGCAGACACCACTACAGCCATCCATAGCTTTCTTACCCCCAGATCCTATTTGGAACTGGCCAGCCAAGGCAGCCCAGAGGGTCCAGAATACAGCTGGTTCTCTCCTTAGGAAGACGAACCAGTGGGAGAATAAACCATTTCTATTCTAAACATGAGGAGGCCGTTAGACCACAGGCTGGACAAAGAGGGTGGTGTTCATTACCCAAATGGCTCCACCATCTGCTCCCTGGTCTCTGCAACCATTTGAAGTTAGGGTTGCACTTTTTAAAAGCAAATTTTAGAGACTCCAAGAGCAGTCAAGTGTTTGGCTCAGACCTCTGACTCCCGTCTAGAGCACATCCTTGCCAGAAACCTCCTTAATCCAAAACTGCTTTGAGAGGCACCGTTGTTGAGACCTTTCTTACATCCGGTGCACCACACCTGCATTGCTGTTGCTTGGCTGTGGCCAACCAAACTTGGTGCCTTCTCACAAAGAGGTAACAGACCTCTGAGAAGCCGCTGCCACCATCAGTTCCCCTCCGATTCCTGTGGCATGGCCTCCTGGGCTCTGGCGATGTGACTTGTAGCATCAGGATGGTTGCTACCCTGGCTGGCTGTGACGTGCTGAGCCCGTTGCTCCCGGTGGCATGGCCTACTTGTCCTGTTAAGCTGTAATTAAAATTAAACAGGAGAGGATTTTAAGAACCATGTATGGTTAACCTAGATTCAAATGAGCAGCGTGATGGAAATACTTCTGTTCATAGCTATCAGCTAAGTTAGGCAGCAGGAGTGTTCACGGCTCTGCCTTCTGTGCTTTGTTTAAACAGAAGACAGACAGTAATTCATGCTCTTTAGTATCTTGCACTTATTTTTTTAAGTTGGTATTTGTCTTTTTAGAGAATGCATGATAACATCCCTATGAGCTTTTCCAAACATGTCATTGAACTTCAGGGCTGTCAGCAGGCCACCTCTGACTGCAATCTTACAGCATGCCAGTGCTGTGGTAGGACGCCAGTCTCGCTGAAGATATGCTAAAAATACCGAAGTATTTTGGGTGCGAAGAAGCCAAAGCATTACCCATACAGTAAAAATAGACGGTATCATGACCGTCATCACCATTACCTTCTCCTAACATGGAGACAAAACCGCCAGACTGGTGACACTCCACCTTGGTTGAAGTGAAAGTAAGCACCAACAAAGAGTGTAATTAAGTTCAAGCAAAAGAAAAACAGATTTGAGTTTATGCTCAAAACATTAGGCGATTCTCTGCAAAGGACCTGAAATCACTAAATAAGCATTTCTCTATTTTGTCCTCTCTCTTTAGGCCAGGTCCACATCTGTGGTCCAGTCGTTTCTGCCCGAGAGGGCAGAGGAGCAGCAGAGCTCTCACCCACGTCCGCCTGCGCTCCGGGGGTCCGTCCTTCGCCTCAGCCTCGAGCCTTCACAGACCCTCCGCCACCATTCAGTCTCTCACAGTATTTGGCTATTAATCCAAACTTAGGTGAAACGTAACACTGGCGACTCTCACCCCTCACTAGCTGGAGCCGTAAGGTTTCTGCGCCGTCTCCTGCAGCAGCGCCCGTGAGCGCTGTACGGGAGTGCGGCGCCAGCTGACAGACC
Organism: Phaethon lepturus; assembly: GCF_000687285.1. Taxonomy (NCBI): domain Eukaryota; kingdom Metazoa; phylum Chordata; class Aves; order Phaethontiformes; family Phaethontidae; genus Phaethon; species Phaethon lepturus. Next base: position 5,026 of record NW_010523249.1, read on the forward strand.
CTTAGCAGAGCCGAGGGTCTGCCAGCCCACACAACAGAGTCCGGGAGAGGTTGCAAGGTACAGCCACCATAAATCCCGTTACGCACGGGGTCTTAAAACCTGCTGCACGTGCAAAATTCATTTGTTAGAAGTCCTGCAAAACTTAAACGCTGTAAGGAGAATACATTCAATGGCTTTGGATTGCCTATTAACAATCAACATAATGCCAGAATGGGGGAATACGTTTAATGAACCTGTTCTTAGGGGAATCCACTTTCTTAAAGTTCCTTTCTTTCATTTCTGTTGTTAGAAATAGCAATTTTTTTAAATCGTCACCCTCAAAACTCTATGAGTTTCAAGTCAGAGCAAAGTATAGAGGACTTCTAAATGCTGTAAAAGGAAAGGCAATATTTAAAGAGAGAGGTGGAAACATCCTTAAATTGGAAGACTGATGCTTTTTAAGAACTGTATATAGTGTGCTGTCCTCAAAGTGCTTAAGATAATCACAAGGATGCCTTAAAGATGTGTTCTTATAATCTTAAATTTTAAGCAACAGATGTTTTTTTTCTGTAGGCAAAATCTGCCAGTGACTTTCACATGTTGAAAGGATCTAGTCTATTTTTTCTCCTTTATGTAAGTTAAATAATTTTATCACACAAACAGCTTTACATGTGTGCATATATGATCATTTCATGATAGCATGTTACAAATATGTCATTTCATCCTGTATGTTACAAAGCCAAAAAAAGGGGAGAAAAAAAAGCCAGAGAAACCCAGCATATCACCCCAGGCTGCTGAGAGATCTGTGGAATTTCATATAGGAAATATTCTCTTCTTTCTCTCCGTTGTGTGTGCGTGCAAGGGAGCGACCAGAAAAGTTACTAGCAGGAAGCTGGGATAACGAAGTCTGTGCATGCGTTAGCGTGCTCCTGCTTAGCTTGTTTGCAGAATCGGAACAACGCTGCTTCAGTACAGCGGCTGAAAACTAGAAAAGCATTTTTGTATGGCTAAGCAAATGAACCCTGCAGTTTCTTTGCATCTCCTGGAGTGCACTTGTCAAGTAGAACAGAATAAAACTGTGTTTCACCGGAGAAAAAAGTTTTCCTGCTTCGGCCAGCCGCTGTAGAGCCCATGTTTTGACCTGACGAGCTTTTTTGGCTGGTAAAGAACAAGGCAGCCAGGAGAGGACTCGCACTTTATCCTGCTGGCTTCAGGAGGGAAAGCCCCTCGTTTGCAGACTTGCCAGGTTTGCTGCCCGCCGTCTGCTGACAGCTTGCTGCCGACGCTCGCTCGCTCCTGGGGTAACGCGGAGGGACAAAGCGCAGCGGCTGAGGGCAAGGCAGCATGCTCGAGCTTCTTTTAATTATTAATGCCCATCCTAACATTCAGTCGCCCCTGGGAGACGCAACGGAGTCCAAGAAAATGGAGGTGAAAAACTGGATTCATAGTCTCATTTGTGCTCCCTTAATCGCACATCTCCTTGTTCGCTCATATTCAGACCAATCTGATTTTAAAGAGCTCAAGTTATATGGTGCTACTATTACCCCAACAGTCTAACTAGTCGTGTGGTTAGGCAGCATTTCCAAATACTTAACCCAACAGTCAGTCAGCTCTTCTGTCTAGTCATGTCTCATGTGATGTATTAGTGTAATGTCCTGCTAGCCTTCTGTGGCTGCTCAGACTACGGCACGTGGTCCGAGGTGGCATCTCTTCCTACGCAGCCCGACGGGCTGCACAGCTGGCAGCAGCCCCACGGGCAGAGGTGACGCCAGACGCTGGCGCGGGGACCACCAGCCAGTCCTGCGTGGGTTCCTCCGAGTTTCCAGGGACGTTACCCGGACGATAGCGAAAAGATACATTTAAATGCAATTTAATCTTTCAAATAATTGAAAATCAATTTACTTTTCACTTTGAAATATTTTGTGAGTGGGATTGGGAAGTCAATGCATCTCCGCTGATTTCAAGTAGACGGGAAGGGTTACAAAGGCTTCTGTGCCTTCTCTTGAGGGCCCCCACAGTAAGGGCACTCTTCAGGTGAGATCTGTTACTGAGAAGTGTGAGCTATTGAAAATATTCAAAATATTTACATTCTTTAGTGGATAGAAGCACTACTTTACCCTAATCTCTTCTCTAACCACTTGAGTTTCCAGCCGTGCCACAGCATAATCTGTGTGACGCCCACAACAAAGACCCACAGCACTTTAATACAACAAGTTTCAGACGGATATCACAATGGTGGGGACTCTGAAAGACCACGTGCATTTGCTAGATTACATCCATTTTGCAAAGTAGCTTTTTACTTGTTTAGCCCCCCCAACCTTCCTTCTCATTGCTAAAATTTGTTTCCTAAATGCCATATTCTTCTCCAGAATGAAAAGACTCAACAGTATGTAAGAAACAAGTATTTAAGGTAAAACTTATGGTTTTTTTTAACATTGAACTCTAAGATCTGAAATGACAGATTTTTTTAACTCTATTTTTGGATGGGTTTAACTTTGTGTGTTTCCAAACACCCGTTTCTGCTCTGGAACATCATGTGCGAGGTCATTTCCAAGCGTTTTTCCACTTTTGTCTGGCAAATTCCCCTGCTGTTTATATAGAAAAGAAACACAGCTAAACAGGATATACGGAGTGTAAAAACAGAATTTGCATGGGAGGGACAAGGCCAGAGGGAAGTCTGAAACTAAAATTACTCCAACTGGCTTTTTCAAACTGTGTATCCAAGGCGACAGAAACCCCTTTATTGCAAGGCTGCTCGTTTACCTTGAACGGTTGCCAGGATTTTGATCTAATTTTTAGTTCTGAAGAACTAAAATTATCCCTCTCCTTCTCAAAATAAAACTCAACCAACCAAACACAACAAAACGGATTTTAACCGCGTGGTGGCTTCTGTCTTTACAGCCAGCAACAAAGAAAAATCAGGTCAAATTGTAAAGCTGCCAATTTTAGCATCCCTTTGGAAGACGCATCCCCTTGGAAGACGCATCCCCAAACAGCACGCTCTAATCAGGCACATAGTTCATCCCATGTCGCGGGCCGAATTGTGCGCTAAGACCCCGTTACAAGTTTGCAGCCCCTCCGGGCCGGCGCGTTGCGCGCTCCTGTGGGAGACGGGACCCTCTCTGGGCCACCGCTGAGGGCCAAAGCCTGCAGGCTGTGAGAGGGAGACCTGGGGACACACACACAGAATGCGTTTCTTCAGGCCGCCATACATCTTCGCTACTAAGTATTTGGGGAAAAAAGAACCCCAGGCAAACACCAAAGGCTGCCTCCGGCATTGCTCTTTATATCAACAGCCCCAAAACTGGCAGTTCATTTCAGCAACGTTACTGGCGCAGTAAAGCTGATGCTTCCTTAGCTACGGGGTCAGGCCTCAGGCCTTTAACGCCTGTTAACATTCAATGCCCCCTTTTGCACAGCATGTTTTCCTTCTTTAGGGACAAAAACTGTAATGTTCCTTTTTCTTCCCCAATCCTGCCTCCTCCTCCTACCAACATCCCGCTCGCACGGAAAACAATCCAAAAATTTGACTCAGAGTCACCTTCCCCTTCTGCTTTGCCTGCTTCTGAAACACAAGAAGTTAATTAATGCTCTAAGCCAGCATTTTTTTTCCTTTCTAAATAGCAAATGGGCTTAATGAAGACCCTTAGGTATTTACCTGCCTTACCTGAACAACCCCAGAGAACGAAGCCCCCGGTTTTACCTCCTCTCCTCCCCTCATGACTTCCTTACCCTTGCTTCACCGAATCACAGAATCACAGGATCATTAAGGTTGGAAAAGACCTTTAAGGTCATCAAGTCCAACCATCAACCCAACACCACCAAGCCCACTAAAGCATATCCTGAAGTGCCACATCCACAGGTTTTTTGAACAGTTCCAGAGATGGTGACTCCACCACCTCCCTGGGCAGCCTGTTCCAATGCTTGACCGCTCTCTCCATAAAAAAATTTTTCCTAATATCCAATCTAAACCTCCCCTGGTGCAACTTGAGGCCATTTCCTCTCATCCTATCGCTAGTTACTTGGGAGAAGAGACCAACACCCACCTCACCACAACCCCCTTTCAGGTAGTTGTAGAGAGCGATAAGGTCTCCCCTCAACCTCCTCTTCTCCAGACTAAACAACCCCAGTTCTCTCAGCCACTCCTCATAAGACTTGTGCTCCAGACCCCTCACCAGCTTCGTTGCCCTTCTCTGGACACGCTCCAGCACCTCAACACCCTTCTGGTAGTGAGGGTGAACACAAAACTGAACACAAACACTGACACTTACCCTGCCACAGCTGAGCTTACTGCAGGGTTTTGGGACAAGTGCCATGACACAGCTCCGTAGAAGATTCATTTCCTGAAGCGGGACTTTACCATCTCCAGACCTCACATCCACTGCCGTCCCCACACGCCTCTTTTGGCCTTGGAAGGGCTTTGCCCATAACGCTCCCAGGGCCTTAGGGCTTTGCCACGCACAGGCGCAGAGCCCACTCTGGAAAGCTAAAGTGTGTTTATCAGTCTTTTTGATGGTCTGTTAGTTAAAACAGTTTTAACAGTCAGCAACCTCTGAACGGAGACAGGTTTACAGATCATTTCAACAGAAACCTGTGTCTCCAGGATTCAGTGTGTGCAAAATTCAGGCAACACGCTTGGCTGGTGCCACTGACTGCCCCAGCTCCTCTGCCCACCCGGTGAAAACCAGCTTATGACTCCCAAAAGCATCCTGGTCTCCAGTAGCATTTCTGGTTCCACATTTGAGGAGGACAACGGTTGTTGTGGCTGCACGTCAGGAGGAACCACTTCCCAAGGAGGCATCTCCTTTGCCGCTGACAGGCATGAGCCCCGTTACTTCCCATGCTCAGCGCCGCGGCTGCTGTTGCCTTAGAGATCGGCACCAGCTGAAGAAGAATCTGCTCCTCCCAGGTATCAGGGTCTCCTACAGAACTGGTTGATGCTCGGCTTCCACCAGTCAGTCATTAGAGACTACTGCCAGGCCAGAGAGCCAATATCAAAGCCAGCGCTGATTGCTCGTGCAGAGGCGACAGCGGTAGTGACGGCAAGCTGCCGATGCCGGAGGGCTGCTCGGGGTCTGCGGGGGCGGGAGCCAGCGCGCGCGGCGAGCAGGATGCGACCGCGCCATCGCTCTCGCTGGCTGGCTCTCTTCTCAGATGACATGGAAGACATCAGCCCTCCCTGCTTCTCTAATTCAGGGTACTCCCCAGAAGCCCAAAGTCACACCACTTGTCGTTCACGGTGCCAAGTCATGCCAGCACTTCCTGTGCAATCTTCGGGCATCCCATTAGGAAATGTACCCAAAGCATCAAAGAAAAGGTGAATGACGCTATTTTTGTATGTCTGATTCAGCAAGCGCTGCTGAGTCAGTTGTCTACTGCGAAGTAAGCTGAACGTGGCCTCTGTGGTTGTCAGAAAACACACCCGTCCCCGGGAGATACGGAGAAGGAGGCTCCAGAGCTCTTAGCCCAGGCAGCAGGGGCGAGCCCCGTCTTACTGCTGCAGCTATGACAATGCAATCTCTATGCGTCTCTTAAGATGCCTGTTGTACTGGCTTGCGCTCTCCCTGTCAGATTTGCATACAAAATATATGTTTTTAAAACACATTCACAAACGTTAACCTGAAGCAGAATTTTTCGTTGCCTGTCAGCGAAGAGCATCTGGAAATGATCAATATCTCTCTCCACCTTGCCCAAATGTCCTCAGGGAGAAATTCACCTTTTAAGGCAACTGTATGGAAATGAAAAAATGCTTTTTTAAGCTTGCTAAATTGAGATGCTAGTTAAGTTTTCCTGGGAAGAAAGCATAGGGAAGGGAAAGGGATCCATTCTTTCTAGGAGTGAAGAACCCGCAGGTCGCTTTCCTTACCCTACCGCTAAGGTGCACAACAAGGCTTCAGCCCCTGTCCAGAACCAGAGGCTCGGTGCTATGGCCCCGGCAGTGTAAATTCACGTGTGTGATTAGCTTCATATGCAACAGACTTTCCGTCACCTATAGTGGGATTCGTACATGGCTGAGCTTCATGCACACATACAGATTCTCGCAGGGATGAATGCAGCGCCTCTAAGGAGAAATGTTACCGGTCTGGGGACAGACAAGCAATGGTCAGTGCTGCAGTTTGCTCTCGCTCTCATTCTCCAACCCACCTTGTACTTCATATAAGAACCACTGAATCAATTAATACAAAAAAAAAAATATCTAAGGTGAGGAAAAAGCTAAGTTTAGAAGGCGATATTGGCGCGCTACTAAGAGCACAAACCTCAAATACATTTGTGTTTCTCCCAACAAGGCGTATTTTGGGCGCGAAGGCGCGTCCCAGAGACACCGGGGTTCTGCGCGTGCGGCGCTCCTGGCACGGGCAGGGCGTGACTGCAGAGGTATTTCGGTTTGGATCAGGAGGCTGCTTTTGAAGTGACTCTCCCTATCAGCCCGGCAGACTCTGCTTTGGTTTTCAGAGTGCACCAGCTGGATTCCTTTCAGATGAAACTCAAACCAGAAGATGCGCTCCAGGAGTGCATTTAACGTGCTTGGACCGCTGCTGGGCGCTGAGGCTACGGGAGCAAAGCAGAGCTAGCCCACAGCACTGACCAGTCCACGGTACAGGCACTCGCCAATTGTGCCAAATGACTTTCTAACGTAAATGTAGCCACAGATTAAAGAGCATCCTTTAACATGACATGAGAAATAGAACTGAAGTGCTTGTATCTCATGTAGCTTCCCAACAACCCTATAGCACTAACTGGGAGAGTCAGTAAACCAGCTTATTCTTATAAAAACAGAAGAGCTACTTCTTTAACAAAAAAAAGCCATATGCAAGGTAATTGAGGAAAACAAACAAATGTTCAAGATGGAACTGACCTTCTGAAACGGATTATTTCCCAAGTACCAGCAGAGCCAATTTCCCAACCTCTTTTATTTCTGGTTCTTAATGCTCAAGTGTGTATGTACAATCTGAGATAGAAACACAGCTCTGGTGGAAAATCTTGTAGAGTTTCCCAGGAATTAGTGCTGTTACTAAATGTGGTAGTTTTTCAGGTTAATTTCTGCAGAATGCTATTAAAATCTGTGGGGCTTCTGCAGAATGAGAAGGAAAAACAAAAATCAGGGTCTGCAAAACATTCCCAATATAAAATGACCACTTCATTTACGCCCCTTCACGTTACTTACTAAACCCTGAATTTCAGAGCAAGCAATGAAGACAACGGTGTAGCCGCCGGCATTACTGTGTCACTGCAGACAATGCAGGCATCAAGGGAAGTTTCCACCTGGCAACATTGACCCTTTAAGCAAATCACACCATATATTTCCACAGTCAACAAGACCATTAACTTTCAGCTTCGTATGTTGCCAAAATCCTGTGAAAAATTAAATGATGTCTTTTAATTAGAAGCCTAAACACATACAGCGAGTCAGTTCCATCTCTAGGACCCCCACGTCTTCTCTCAAGTATAATGGTAGTTTCTTTTCATTCCTTCTGAAGAGTCTTGAGGAACAAGATGGTTTTAAGGGCTAATTGACCTTCTGAGTGAACTGCAGGGTCTGATTTAACAGTTAACTGACTGTTAAATCCTGTCCAGAGTTACGCCCGTACCGCAGCAACACAGTCCTCAGCAGAAGCCTGCTCCAAGGAAACTTGGACGCAGTGCACTGGAGCAGGCTCTATGACCAGACAAACTGCCCTCAGATATGATGTCTTTTGCTATAATTCTGTTATTTAGCTTAGAATTAGTTAATTTTTTTTAAAATTACATAAAATGTTTTTTCCCTTGGCTATGCCACAACCAAAGAACCAAGGCAAAACCTGGGATAAATCACATTTTATAACACCGAATGCATGATCCTGAGCCATTTACACCTGTGCTTACACAGGAGTCCTCGCTCTGTATTAACACAAAGCTACAAACCATAGAGCTGCTCAAGAGGGTTATATCCTCCCCCCAAATGGAGAAGCTAGTTACAAACTCCCTTGTTCAACTGCATGTTTTTGCTGGTTTCTACTGATTCATTAATGCTCTAAGTTGCCAACACTGGAAGAAGGGCTGGTGGTCCTTGTTGCATTGCTCTCTTCCCTTCGAGCAGTTTTAAAGCTGAGAGGTCTGCCAGGACTGGTGCGGGTCCGGCCGGCCGGCCCGTGGGCTGGGTTGCCTTGGGGAAGGTGCAGTCCAGCCTTATTTTTGTAACTCTCCGTGAAAGAAGTTTATGAGTCCATGGGAAATTAGATAAATCCAACTTTTCACAGCCAATTCTTCCTCCCTTTCTTATTTTGCAGAAAGAAGGGGTTTTTTGAGTGTTTTAAATTTAAACCGTTACTCTTTCAGTCACAAGATGGTAAAACCCTTGTTCTTGGACTTTTCTCTACTAAGTTAGAAACTCTGAAACTCAATAGTTACTTTGTCTGAAATAGAAGTTTAGCGTGACGTTTAACCATTCATTATTTTCATACTGCTTTTCACTGCTTTGTTGCAGACAAGCACACGTGACTAAAATCGTGTTTGCCAAATATTTTTTTCATTGTGATCCATCAATGTAAGGCTTATTTTTGAAAGAGAAAAGATGACGGTAACTCTCCCCAGACCGCATTCAAAATTATGTGAAATTTACAGTGCAAAAGCTGTCTAAAAAGGCTTTGTAGTACTAAGAAAATCTAGAGCAAGATATCAAGAAAGCAACCAAAACAGATGCTTACTGTTTCAAGAGACACTTAATGAAGTATTAGAAAGAAAATTAGAAGAAAATCAAGGTCTATAGCTTAAAGTAGAGCTGCAAATTCAACCAGGCATCATGCCAGCAGTTAACACAGGCACCCTCTACCGGAGTAGCACGGCTGACAAGCCAGCGAACGGAGAATATAGAAATTACTGCAGGGCTTCGTTTGCCCAGTGGTCTGTTGGATGCTTTTGCTGATAGAGCGGTGCATCCTTCTGCCAGCTGCGTGATACTTGACTGACTCGACAGCATCCCAAGAAAACTGAGAAAAGGCAGGGGAACAGGGGGTCCCCAGCAGGAGCGGCGGGACGGTACATGCCTGGGATCCTCACAAGGTCAGACCAGAATTCACTTGCCACTGGCTCTCAAGTATTCAAGGAGCCCTGAATTTAGATACGTACAGTCTGTACCAGGTAAGTCTCCCTGTCTCATCAGCACTGGAATCACTTAATGACATGGGCTCGACTTACTTTTATATTGCCAGCTTGAGGTGTCAGTTATGCTTCTGTGGGGAAATAATGCAATGAATCTATTAATGTTTTAACAACGTGGTAATTCTATAGCATATAACTCTCTGTGTTGTCTTATATAAGGCTATGTGTTGCTTTATACAGATACTTTGAAAAAAATAAGTTTGTAAGATGTAAGCAGTATTTCATTACTATGTCAAAGATCATGGCGACACAGCTTATTTAAACTGTCAGAGAGATACGGTTTATTTACAACTATCCAAGAGGCATGTACAAAGGTTCCTGTGAGAACAAGTCAGTAATGGTAAGCAAAACCTTAGATCGTGTATAAAAATCAGTATTCCTAACTATTAAAACAGTATGTTTTCAAACAAGCCTTTGCTTCTGCCAACCTTATAGCTACATTAAATAATACAACTCTTTGAAACATTCCAGACAATATATAAGCTCTTAGTCTCACAAAAAAAATTTATTAGTCCTAAAGAAGGAATTTGTGCATTTCTCTTAAGCAACTTCTAATTACAACAGAAAGTGACACTTTTTCTAGACCAGAAGCCTAACAGAGAAACATTTTTTGTAAAACCCTTCTTTAGGTCTTTCTTAAGTAGTTGTGATCCTTCCTACAAAAGAAGCAAAATTAGTCTCTCACATTACCTGGTCTGGTTCCTCAAGGCATCCCTTACAACCCTGTGTCAGAGAAGTTACATGTTTAACCAGAACTGGACCATGTTCTGCTTCCCAGCAGAAAGGCTCCCCAATTACTTTTGTGAGGACTTGGTGCTGGGGGCGGGGGGCGGTTTGGTTGATTTGAAGAGAACATGTTAATCCTCTCCTGATAAGTCCTGTGGTTTAACTCCCCATTACACTTTCCTGGGGTTACCCTTTATTAATCCTGTTACTTGTTTTCATATCAGTCCATTTACAGCAAGAAACAGATGGTGGGAGAAGTTAAGCAAAGGGATGGGAAATCAATGTTTGCTCCAAAGATTAAGCTCACCTTGTTAGAAGGCAGCAAAACACAGAGTCCTTGTGTTGCTGCTCACAGCTACAGCGAAGCAAAGATGTGATTTATCTTTTGAAGCTACCAAGACGAAAGCATTCTAAAGATGAAGAGCACTTCATCTTCTAAATGAAGAGCCCTGATAAAATTATTTGATAAGGACCAAAAATGCTTATCTCCATTCATTGAATTCATTGCATTCTTCTGTCAATCCAGCTCCGCAGGTCCTGACTTCCCTGAAAATTCCTGCTTTTTTCAGAAGTGCCCTGAAGAAAATAGTTCAAAGGAACCAGCAGCACAAACCCATTCCAATCTCTGGTGCGACTCTGCCTTCCAGGTCCAACTGATCTTTGCGCATTTCTACCAGCGACACAAATTCTGTGGGCTCCTCTGCAGACGACATTGCTCCCTTTGGTCTGCGACACTCTGCGCGTGAAGAACAAGCTCACTGGAATCTCTGCCTCTGTGTTATTCCCACTATTTCTTGGTTCCTAATTATGTATCTTACAAGCTTTTAGAAAGCAGTCCACTGCTACCAGCATGTTTGTCTCAGAAACAGAACCGTTCGCTAAGGTTCCCATATCCCACTGGAAGCCTCCTGTGCAATGAAAACACTGTTTTTCTTTCAGCAATTTTCTGTATTTCGCCAACATTTTACTCTACATAAATCCTGCTTTTGTTTCAGTCTTGACATTGAGACAGCTGCAGACTGCCTAGCTGATCACTGCCTCTTGTTGCATCGTTCTTTAAACTTCACCTTTGTCAATGCATCCAGAAAATGCCTTTGGCAGTACTGGAATCGGATCTCTTAGCAAGGTGCCTCCATTTGCTCAAGGGTTTTCTAAACACGTCCCATGCGAGTCTTCTTTTCGAGAAGTTTTTTTCCTCTGCAACACTTGCCCTCCTGTGAATTACAGAGAGAGGAGCCGGCGACTCCTCCTGAGCACGCCTGGGCAGCCGCTTCCACCCCGTCGCTGCTGGAGCAACCAGCCTGACACCAAGCTCACCTCCGCAGGGCACCGCTACGACCCTGCTTGTGCCCCGGCCCGATGGTGCTGGGATTTTTCCAGCTATTTGGAAAGCAACCTTTCAGATTTTTCCAGTCTAAGGAGTTATTGTGGGTGTCCTTGAACATCTTCTTTCAAAATGGAAATGCCGCACAGCTGTAGCCATTGCCAGGGGTCCCTTTCCACTGGTACAACCATTTATCCTTGAAGGACGCCCACGTCAGCTGTGATCGGCTTCCAGGCTCTCAAGACATTCCTGCATTGTTCTCACCTCAAACCCACACCCAAAGCAAAAGCACAAACATCTGCAACCAGTAGTCAAAGGGGTTTGGAAAAAATCACCAAGCTAAGGCGGAAAGAGGCAGAAGAGCCCTTCCAGCCCGAAAAGAAAACCCAAATTGTATCCTGCTGGTGACTGAAAGCATTGCGTCTTTTCATCCGAACTCTGCCATGATTTTGCAAGATTGGCAAGCTGGCAAGTGAGCTCCCTGTCACCAGAGTCAGCCAGCGCCGCACAGCTTCTGTCTCTCTCCGTTGATAAGAACATCCTCCCTCTGCGCTGATTCCAGGTTCACGACAAATTACTCTTTGTGGAACACACAGCATTTCCCTGGATGCAGGGATTGGCAGCCTTAAGCATATCACAAACCATTTGTAAATGAATCGGTTCTTCAATAGCATTAGTAGCCCCAAGCTGTTGCATAGGAGTAGGATGGATGACTGAAGGAGGGACGACTTGCAACAACCTCTTCATTAGCATTTCTGCCATGAAAGCAATTATCCTCAACAGCTGTACTTCTATACTGATGTGAATTCTTCTTTTCCAGATCATCCTGCCTTTCTTGGAAACCCAAGTAATGTAGCTGCTACTGTGCCAGCATCTGGAGGCAACGCAATGTGTTCACTGCAAATTAATTGCCTTCCAGCCATGGTTCTTCTAATCTTGACGAATTTTTAAGAGAATTTTCTCAAATCAAATTTGTATGCATTCTTTACTGCCTTTTTTCCCATTACACATAATGATCACCATCACACTTGATTAATCATAAAAGCAATACAATGATGAGTTAATAGAGGGCAAATTTTCAGAGCCAATCATCTTCCCCATTTGTCAGTCAGAATATGTGTTTGCTGTCACTGTCTCCTACAGAAAGACAATCCAGGATAAACTTCTCTAGTTTAGTTCTCTAGTTGAGAGATTTTTTTGAACATCTGAGCTATCAGTTTAAGTTTAGTAATTGTTCACTCATGCATTTCACAGATCCTGATGCACAGAGCAGCCGATTTTTCATTATTAGCTGCCCAAACCTGAAGAAAACCTACAAGTGTGCTTCTTATTCCATCAAGCTTTGTCCTTTCAACTTCTTCAGAGTCTTCCCCTCTTCTAGTTTCAAAACAAATGAAAAAATCTTGTTGCTTATTTCTTCCCACTCACCTGCCCTGCTTCCTTTAAGCATTGCATCATTAACAATTTTTCTTGGTTTGTACAATCTGTGTTGCTTCTAATCATGCAAAAAGGGGACAGTCCCCCCTTTTGGGGACTGTTGGATGCCCTCCTGTAACTGCATGGCTTATTGTGACCGCATCTACTCTCTCTAGTGATTTACTGAGGAACTTAAATGATGGCTGTTCATTTTACAGCTTCATAGCTATGAATGCCATGGATGCATTACCAGTAATCTCGATCTTAAAGCCCAACTCCAGATGGGCATTTGTAACTTAGCCTATTGCCCATTTTCCTTAGAAGCTTTTTAGGGGACAGAGAAGACTTGAATCCCCTTTTGGGGACTGTTGGATGCCCTCCTGTAACTGCAAGGCTTATTGTGACCGCATCTTTCTTGGTAATACTCTCTCTAGTGATTTACTGAGGAACTTAAATGATGGCTGTTCATTTTACAGCTTCATAGCTATGAATGCCATGGATGCATTACCAGTAATCTCGATCTTGAAGCCCAACTCCAGATGGGCATTTGTAACTTAGCCTATTGCCCATTTTCCTTAGAAGCTTTTTATAGTATCTGAGTAAGACCTTACAGATCCTTAGCAAAATCAGTAGGCTTTCTCTTCCTTTCTTCCTCTCCTGGCTAGTACCTACATTCTGTCTAGCTCAGTCCAACCGCTCCCGAACAGCCTCTTTGTACCAGCTATAGGTATCTGTGGTTTCTTCCCTGCAGAAGCAAGCACTGCTTAGTAAGTACCATACTATGAAAGCTGATCACTGGAAAGATTTTGTGCCTTTCCAGCCATTTTCTCACCACAGTCAGGACTGTAGTGTTTTTTTCCTACGAGTTCTGTAGTTGTTTGCATTACAAATGACTGATGATACAAACATAACAGTTCTTTTATGCAATCTCATTTACTTACAATAAAATGCACATGCTGTTATCTCAGAACTCTGAAGGGTCAGTTCCCTCTCTGCTCTGGGCTTTTTTGTATGCCCTGTATGTCAAGAAGTATGTATGAAGCAATCTTCTCAGTTGCTTCAGAAGCTGCAGCACTAGCACTTCTCTCATCTTCTGAAGATGATACACTGAAGCACCTCTACAAAAAAAACTTCCACCAGCAGAACCAGTCCACCCAGATAACTCAGCCTCAGACAGGCTGTCACAGCCTTGTTTCAGATGTCTTAAGAAAAAGCAGAGTAGCTGCTTTTGCCATTTCTCCTGAATAAGGAAGATGCCATGGTCACTGCTTACACTGAAGATTTCCTCAACCTGTAAATAATACAATTAATCATTCTTCTCCCAGATTAGCCATGCTGGAAACTTGGAAACTGAGTATCAGGTAGTGTTAACTTCAAGACAACTGGATACCAATATGATCTGAAAACAAAGGGAGTGATTAGCATAGTAACTTCCTGAGCTGACCTGTAGAATAGCAGAGCGAACAATACAAGGACAAACGCCTCCTTGGTCACAGCAGTCACAGGAATGCATCCTATTTCTAGAGCTGGTGACATTAACCTTCAGCTGTAACACTCTTCGAGGAGTGCTTCAGTAGCAAACACAGTAAGACTTGAGAATTAGGCAGTCCACTGAACCATGTACTTCATGTCAAATCCTTCAGATTTCAAGAAATGTCTCTGCCTATGACACCCTCCCTCATCTTGGAGCTTGCTACGACAATGTCAGATATCTGGGTTTGTGCCAGGGGAGCTGGTGCATGGGGAACCCTCAGCTGTGTACAAGTACCACTCTTTGAATCGTTTTCAGATGGGCAGCACAGCAGGGGTGGAATATATCGTGGATTTGCCCCAACAGCCTGTGAAACTGGCAAGGAGCGGTTGCGGAGTCTGCAGGTAGAGAAGAATCCAGAGAAAGCATCATCACCCTGCCAAGGCTAGAATTGCATAACTTGTTGCTAATTTTTAGTGAGTATATGAAGTTAATACATTTAAATCACTTTTAAAAAAAATATTAACATTAGCGCATACACATACAGAACCTGCTCTGCCAAATTAAAGCTAGTCCAAGACAGAAAGAAAATAAAAACTATGAATGTTTACATTAATAATTTAATTACATAAACTTCTATTTATTAGGCCTAATCTCGCTGCAGACTTAAGACACAGAACCTTTATTTGAAAATAAACCTAAAGCAACCCTCCCTGCAACCCAGTTTTGCTGGTACTTTTTCATATACTCAAAAATCCATGCAGCAGCATATCACAAATGCAACATATACCGACTAGAATTTTGAGAAGATTACCAATGGTTTGTACTGAAATAAATACAATTTGGCAGTAAAGACTCTATGACACCTTTGTCATAATTTTTTTCCACATAAATATCTAGATCCTATTTTCAATTTTAGGAGAAATACATTAAATGCTTCAATTCTTCCTGCATCAATTGGTCTCATGTTTTGCTGATGTGGCTCACATAACATCAAAACTAATTATCAAATATGATAATTAGTTATTATTAGGTCCATGATTTTTCAGTCTGCAGTTGTGTATTTTTTACAAACAAAACCCTGAGGAATCCATTGTATCAAAAGAAATACATCACTGAAATGCATATAGTACATAATTCATCTCATCTCTCCTATTCACCAAACATGCAATGCAATATTTATACCATGGATGTTTTCAAATGCAGTTTTATTCCAGTGACCTATTTGCAGTCTTTACATACCTTTCAAAACAACATTATGCAAACATATCACAGGACAGTACTTGAAGAATCTTTAGTATACAATCCTTTATAAAAGGTCTTGACACAGTGGAAAAGTCAGTCCAGAAACACTCACGTTACAAGGTTTCTTGATAAACAAAATACTATGAACCCCTGTAACCTGCATGAGCACCAGTATCCATCACCATGGATCCCTCTTTAATAAACAGGTTTAAATTTTGTTCAGCAGACGAGTTTCTATCATGACACTGTCCATTTAATTTTGTGCTTTCCAAAAGGCAAGCATACTACAGAAATAAAATTCCCTACCCAATAGGAGAGAGAAATTCAGTAAACTGGTATTTGTTTCCCATTCCAGCAGGGGACTCCAAGTTCATTGAAATTCTCGTATGGCTAAATCCAGCATGCCCTGCTTATAGATTCTTCTTCTTTGTCTGCTCCCCAGAGTCTAGTTTACGTTTCTTAGCAGAAGCTGGTTCATCATCTTTTTCACCATCTTTAAATAAAAGACAGAGTTAATCAAAATCAGCAAAGCCAGTATCTTTCTCTTAAACACCATCCTCATCTCAGAACAACTGACTAAACCACATCTGAGATGCCTGGAAAAAAGGCAGCAGTATTAACTGACATCATCCTTTTTGAAGTGTGAACAATACGTGGACAGAATAGGAACGATTACTTATTATTTCTACCACAGATCATTGAGGATAACTAAGAGGCCTGGTTATGCTACTGTACAGTACCTTTTCTAAAAAAATATTATTTGAATAGGTAAGTGAAAAGTTAGGAAATTACATTTTAGAAGCAGGAAGTAATGTCAAGGTCGATTAACAGTTTATCCTCTTAGCCTTTGGATGAAGGCTGACTAAGAGAAATGTGTAGGGTAAAAAAAAAAAAGCATACAGAACAAATAGAGCAAGAGAGAGAGAGAAAAACTGCCGCTGAGGAAGAACAGCCAGAACAAAAAAAGGAGCAAGACAGCAAAAAAACCTTCACTTTGAAAAGGTTTGCTGACAACTTTACTGGTGAACCAAAACATTATCATGTGTTCTGAAAAGCCAGAATTTCTTCTTCTGGTTTTGTTCTCTTGGTTGTTACTGGCTATTCTTTTCCTCCAGCAATTTAAAAGAAAATAATTGCTCCCTCCTGTCAAATATTTCTTTACTTCCTATATTACCCTTACAGCTTGTACCACGATTAAAAGTCAAGAGAACAGTAAATATTTTCTTCAGCAATCTGTCACATGGGCATTTCATTTAATTCCCCTCTCAGCCCACCACTTTTGCAAACATTATAAAAATAATCTCACCTACATCTACACCTAGGGTCAAGACAGCAGCGCTTAAAGCTCTTATACAACCTTCTGTTTTACCAGTACCATGACTGAACCTGCTAATTTCATGTAACTACAGTTCTACAGATTCTTTAATCATTCCCTGCTTCCACTAGCGACAACGGAAGGGGAGCAGAGAGATTGCTGGAGAGCCTCAATTAATTCTAGAAAAAACAGAACGCACGCACTGAAGCTTCAGCCCCCCCTGCAGCCAACTACTGCTCTGCCCTTGAGCACTGGTGGATGTAGAAGAGGCCCGCAGAACTTCCTCCGAGTTTTGGGCAGGGAGGTCTCCAGTCACAGACCACTCACAGAACGCACCTGCCCAGTTCACCTCCCTACGCACACAGATTTGAAGCACCCAGCTGCCCTACGCCAGGACCTCACCCGATTCTAGGTGTTCCTGCTCCTCATCCGGCAGGAACCGGGCTTTGCTGGCCTGCCGGGGTGCATCGTCGCCGTTGTCCTCGTAGATGTTGGACCACTTTATGGCCATGTCGAGGGCAGGCGGCGGCGGGGGCTTCTTCTCGGGCGGGCTGTAGGTCTCCGGCGGGGGCACGGCGTTGCTCTTCCACACCTTGAATTCCTTGGGGGGCTGCAGGAGAGAGCAGGGCACGCGTCACACCGGCCCTCGGCGCCCGGGGCGGCTGCAAGGCG
>NW_010523250.1:0-218 GCF_000687285.1 Phaethon lepturus
CCTCGGGGCGATGGGGTCCGGGGGAAGGCTTGGGGGTGCTGGAGGTGCACCCCCCTTTTTAATCCCCCAAATCCTGCTGTACTCACTTAGCGATCTGCCTGTAGTCCTCCCGGTTCTCCCGCCCCACCTCAATGGCTTTTTCACACAGCTCTCGGCAGCGGTTGTAGTCACCCGTCTCGAAGTAGACGGCTGTAGAGGCGGGGAAAAAGGGGGCTCGA
>NW_010523251.1:0-1401 GCF_000687285.1 Phaethon lepturus
CACACACGCCCATGCACACACACGTGCACACACACATGCACACCCCTGTGCACGCACACACCTGTGCACGCTCCTGTGCCCCCCACCACGTGCACACACGCCCACATACACACACACACACGCACAACCCTGTGTGCACACACACACCTGCGCACCCCCCTGTGTCCCCGACATGCACACACACACACATGCACACACACACGTGCAAACACACACAACCCCATGCACACACACCCATGCACACACACGTGCACACGCATGCACACTCCTGTGTGCACCCACACACCTGCACACCCCCGTGTGCCCCTGCCATGTGCACACATGCCCATGCACACACACGTGCACACGCATGCACAGTCCCGTGTGTGCACACACACCTGCACACCCCCGTGTGCCCCACCATGTGCACACACACCCACGCACACACACGTGCACACGCATGCACACTCCTGTGTGCACCCACACACCTGCACACCCCCGTGTGCCCCTGCCATGTGCACACATGCCCATGCACACACACGTTGCACAGGCATGCACATGCCTGTGCACACACACACCTGCGCACCACACTGTGTGCCTCCGCCACGTGCACACATGCCCATGCACACACACGTTGCACAGGCATGCACATGCCTGTGCACACACACACCTGCGCACCACACTGTGTGCCTCCGCCACGTGCACACATGCCCATGCACACACACGTTGCACAGGCATGCACATGCCTGTGCACACACACACCTGCGCACCACACTGTGTGCCTCCGCCACGTGCACACATGCCCATGCACACACACGTTGCACAGGCATGCACATGCCTGTGCACACACACACCTGCGCACCACACTGTGTGCCTCCGCCACGTGCACACATGCCCATGCACACACACGTTGCACAGGCATGCACATGCCTGTGCACACACACACCTGCGCACCACACTGTGTGCCTCCGCCACGTGCACACATGCCCATGCACACACACGTTGCACAGGCATGCACATGCCTGTGCACACACACACCTGCGCACCACACTGTGTGCCTCCGCCACGTGCACACATGCCCATGCACACACACGTTGCACAGGCATGCACATGCCTGTGCACACACACACCTGCGCACCACACTGTGTGCCCCCGCCACGTGCACACACACCCATGCACACACATGTGCACACACACACCTGTGCGCCCCGTGCGCCCCCGCCAAGCACACACACACGTGCACACACACACGTGCACACACACATGCGCACACCCCCGTGCACACCCGCCTGCCCTCACAGCCACACGCACCCCGCGCACACGCGAGCCCCCCGCGCTCCCCCCGCGGCGGCGGGGCAGGGCTGATGGATGGCCTCCTTTCAATCCCGGCTCCTCGTTATTGATTTTCCTTTAATGAAAGTT
>NW_010523252.1:0-237 GCF_000687285.1 Phaethon lepturus
GGGGGACAGCGGCGAAACGACAACAACAAAAAGATCTTGGCTGTTGTTATTTATTTTTAGTCGTGCTAATTTTTTCCGAGGCTGGGAAGCTGCTTTCCAAGGCAGGTCCCTGGAGGATGCGGGCAGCAGGTCTCGAGCTAGCACACAAAATGGCTTTGAACGGGGAGGAGGAGATGGGAGTTAAAAGCCGAGTCGTGTCCCCGGTAAATCAATCGACCTGACGAGGAATGTTTCTAG
>NW_010523252.1:429-1955 GCF_000687285.1 Phaethon lepturus
CGGGGGATGATGCTGGGTCCCCTGAACCCGTCCGTCCTGGCAGCTCTGGAGGTGGGGACCTCTCCTGCAAGCCTGGGATTTAACCCCAGGGTTTCATCCCTTTAAATTAAATCCCCAAGGGGTTTAATCCCTTGGGACTTCAATCCCAAGGGTTTTTCCGGGATGTGGGGCTTTGGAAAGCCTCCGTGCCTGGGCAGGCTGCGCAGTGACGCTTGCCAGAGGAGGAGACCTTTATTTTGGGGCAGATGAGATGCTTTAGGAGCGGTGTTCGCTCTGCAGGGGGGAAAGCCGGGTCAAACCTGCCGCAGGGGCTGGAGTTGGGTTTTGCAGCAAAACCCGTGGGTGGAAAGGGCAGCTCCGTGGCGTATGGGGTGGATCAGGCACCGTCTCCCCGTCTGACGGCCCCTCGCCTGGAAACCGGGTCCTGGCACGTGGGTAGAGGCGGTGTTGTGACTCAGAGCTCCAATCAATGGTAATTAATTCAATGATAACGAATGAGAGGGAGAGAGAGAGAGACAAGAAAAAAGCACTGCGGGATGTTAATGCACCAGGCTTGGCTTTGGGACCATCTGGCTTGGGGTTGGCTCGGGAAGTTTTGGTCAAGAGCAGCTTTCTGGGAGGAGAGGGCTGCCGCGAGGGTGACTTCTTCCCTCTGCCCATCATTTTTACCCTCAAAATCACCCCAGCTCCACATCTGGTCTCTCTTGCAGGACTGTTTCTCAAATCTCCACCTTGTGGGGGTCTCTGGGTCCATTTTGAGGCTTTTTTTTTAAACAATTTTGCCCGCTTTACCGATGGAATAGCAGCACCTTCCCCCCTCCAGAGAAGGCTGTTTTGCTTTGTGGTTACTGTTTTCTGCATCCTGCAAAGTTTGGGTCCTCTTGAAGTTCAGTCTCCCTCTCCCTCTTCTGTTGCTCCACGAATGGTGGTGTTGGGTTGACGGTTGGACTTGATCTTAAAGGACTTTTCCAACCTTAATGATTCTGTGATTCTGTGAAATAGCCGACGAAAGCGGTGTCTAACGGCGTGTTTAATACTTTTGTCTTTGATTGCAGACACCTGCCAAGACGTCCTCTCTTCCAGTTACCCCCAGGGTGAGGTGGTCACCTTCTCCTGAGCCCCGGCTGGATGCAGGCAGCGCCGCGGCGAGGGATGCCTTCCCCGAGGGATGCTTTCCCCGAGGGATGCTCGCCCCAAGGCCAAGGGATGCTCTCCCCGAGGCCAAGGGACGCATTCCCCAAAGCCCAGGGATGCTCTCCCTGAGGCCAAGGGATGCTCTTCCTAAGGCTGAGCGACGCATTCCCCCAGGGATGCATTCCCCAAAGCCCAGGGATGCATTCCCCAATGCCCAGGGATGCTCGCCTCGAGGCTGAGGAACGCTCCCCCCGAGGCCAAGGGGTGCTCTCCCCAAAGCAGCGGGATGCTCTCCCCAAGGCTGGGACGTGCATTCCCCCAGGGATGCTCTCCCCGAGGCCGAGGGATGCTCTCCCCAGGGAGCTTTGCTTGCCCACCGCAGCAGCCCAGGG
>NW_010523253.1:0-8862 GCF_000687285.1 Phaethon lepturus
TCTTGTAGACTGGCGTCACACTGGCAAGCCTAAGTTTCATCCTGGTGGCCTGAGGCTTGACTGCTGGATGTGAGACTGGTTCACTTGCTGGCCAGAAATGTTAATTTTCACACAGACCTTTTCAATCCTGATTTTTTCTTTTTTTTCCTCTGATAGGAGGTTAGAAAAATAGAGAGGTTTACTCTTGAGTATAGTGCACAGTGTTTGGAAGGAAACGCTAGATTTTATCAGTCAGACTTCCCGGACAGGCAGCTGTTAGCAGGCAATGGGCCAGGCAGATGTGTGGGGAAGCCAGTTTGTATTTCTACAGGCAGGAGTATTCCCACCGCAGAGGCATTAAGGGGTTAGTTAGGACTTTCAGCAGTGAACCTGAGTGTAGCTATTACCTCTTGTGCATAGAAAAGGGCTCTCTTCTTCACAGGCTTTGCCATGTCTAACTGCTGGTAAGGCTTGAATTTTTGACAGTGAGCAACGGCTCAGCTGTATTTTTAGATTTTTTTAAGATTCCTTCTGTTGTCCATCACAGCAGGATGGGGAGGTGTGAGAGATACAACATTTTCTTTTATTGTCTCTAAGTGTTTAAGGAATAACAGACTTTCTTTTTTCATTTAAATGATTGCTCTTTGCCAGCACAACACAAGCAAACACGTGAAGTGACACAACAGCTTACCACAGCGCGCTGCAGCGCACAAGGGCAGCCGCTTGGGAGTGGAGGCAGAGAGGGGTGCCGGGGAAAACCTCTCTGTGCTTTCCTTCAGATGGAGAAGACATGATGGTGCCTGGAAAAAAGAGAGTAATTACCAGTCTTTTTATGTCATATTTAATGCTATATTTAGCGCATGGCCATTCTGGCAAGCAGAGGTCTAACGAAAGAGGAGGCTGGCGGGGAGCGACGGCTGGCTGCGCGGCACGGGGAGCTGTGCTGTTGGGAGCAGCGGCCCCCAGGGAGCCCAGTGACGGAGGGGTGCAGCACAGGGCACCACTTTGGTGATGCCACGCAGAAGTTGAGTGCGCGACAGTGGCCTGAGGGGATGCATGAGGTATAAAAGAGTGCCATCTAAAGATGTGGTGGGACAGAGGGGTTGTTCCTAGGGTTGTCATTTGCACCACCACAGTGACCTCCTGGGCAGGGAGAGGACTTGCTGAGCGGAAGGAGTGCCTTTAATGCCATGGTAACACTAATTGCTCTCATGATGGGAAATGTCAGTGCCGTAATGTGTGGGTACCATGACGATATCATGTCCCCTGATCAGACATCATGGAGAGTGCTCAATGAGTTAGGAAAGGTATTTAAGCTCTTCCCAAAGCATTTCCCCTCCAGCATCCTTTGTTTTTTACATAACCCTGTGGTCTGCTCGGAGCAGTGACCACGTCTGCCTTGGCACAGAGCACAGCTATGTGACCGTGCTCCTTCGGACAGGAATGTAGCTCCAGAGCCCATTCCATTCCTGCACAGCAGCAGCCTCTTGTAGAAAGGCCTCTGTTTGCCAAGGGCTGGATCTGATTCTTGGGGATATTTTGCATGCATTAACCTTCCTTTAAGAAAATAACCTCATTCAGTACTGCGTGTAGGTGGAGGAGATGATGGAAGGGAGGGTGGGTTGCTGCTGGCAAACCACCAAAACAAGACTTACATACAAATTCTTACTTTTCCTGCTTGTGAGAAAGGTCAAACAGACTTTTAAAAAAAATACATAGACCTTCCAGTACATGTGCTTGACTTAGGAGTTGTCCAGGACACTTTGGGGATGAGTTGTGCCTGCTTTTTGCATGGAGAGGCAGGAAGGTACCTTGGACCTGCCTCTGGGCATCCCTGTGAGTAGCTATCCTTGCTTCTTCCTCGTGGGGAGAGCAGGGCTGCCTGAGGCCGACGTGGTGGGAGCGGCAGTGCCCTCCCAGTCCTCCCAGCAGCGGGGATTTGTCCCTGGGCAGGGGTGCCAGTGGCACAGGGGGCAGCCAGGGCTCACCAGGGATCGCTCCCCTCGCGGGGGTAGCGCTGCTCCCCGCTGACACAGCCTGTCTTCCACTTCTCTGATTTACCGGTCAATTTGATCAACCATTTAATTTTGTCAAAATCATTGACAAAAGATCATTAAAAGGAGAGTTATGGCACTTCTACGCTCTATGGCTTTGGCTCATTTATTTCAATTAGCTGTAACAAATTCATGGTTAAATGAGGCTCGAGAGGGTGCTATCTAAATGTGGTACTCATGGCATACACAGTACCATTAACGAAACACTTCTCCACAGCTTGACTATGTTCTCCCCCATCTAGCTTGCAGCTCATTATGGCACTAGAGGTAGGAAACAGAATGTAACACCTAATTAAAATGTGAGCCTGTGTCCACAGATGATTCAATAGAAATAAAGGCATTAAGCTGGCGAGAGAAGCAGGAGAGAGTCATCACAATAAAAACATCTCATTCAAGCAGAGTCTGGAGGAAGCTATCTCTCTGCTTTAAAGTCAGGGGTAACAAGAGTCTTCCAGTCCTGATGCAGCAAAACATTAAAAAGTAAAAACTGATAACAACTAAATGTCTGTTGTTCTCATTAAGGATTCTGAACCCCACTGCGTAATAACAATTTTTAGCCTGCCCCGTTGGTTGTCATAGAAATAGCACAAGCAACCACTTATTTTGGTAATAGGATTATAGATAGTGTCTTCTGTTATTTTAGTTGCTCTTTTCAAAATTATACTGATGCATTTTATTGTATAAGTAGATGAGATATCTGCAGCCATTGCAAGATGAATTTAATGTGTGATAGGTTAAACATGTTAGAGGCATGCATAGAATTTAATGTTTTTTTAATATTGTTACTCTCCAAAATACAGAAAAGGTATAAATAGCCAGATGTGAACTTAAAATGTTGTATAGCAAAGATAAGCAAACTAATCATGTCTCAGTCTATTTGTCGCAGGTGGTACAGTACCCTGGTTGATCTGTTTTTCTCCAACCAGTATCTTCAGATCACAACTACTGTGCCATCCACTTCAGTGTATGGGTTTGGTGAACATGAGCACCCGTCCTTCAAACACAGCATGGACTTTGTTACCTACGGCATGTTCAGCATGGATCAGGTGCCAACGGTAATTCTCTTCATGCAATACTTTGTCCTAGCTTGATTTGCCAAAAGGAGGTGGTGAGGTACAGCTTTGCCCAGGGAGCACCTCTGTATGGTAACGCTGCTAATGTGAATCAATGGCAAACATGGAATGTCACAGGTTTTGCAGGTGTTGCAAGTTTTAATTGAATGACAAATCCATGAGTCATTTTGAGGGGACTTTGAAACCTTTCATCAGAAGCTGTCTCACAGTACAGTCAGTTTTCAGGAAAAAAAAGTATTTTGTGTGCCAAGATCCTGGTTCAGGAAAGCATTTAATTTCATGCTTGGATCGATCCCTGTTCATCCAAACAAGCTGGACTTCAGTAGGACTCATTAGATGTTTGGCTAAGCTGGGGTCAGTGGTTGATGAATCTATTTTAACTAGCGAAGCAGTTCTTACTCATGCCATTTTGGAGCATTTGGCAGAATATGGAAGGTTTAACTGAGAGAGACTAAAAGTACCATTGTAATGAGGCAGAAAAAATAACTTTTCTATCGATTTGACTTCACACGAGTTTGGATGAAAATATTCCCAAGCTTTTAAAACAAGTTTCTAACTATGAATAAATTTATTTCTTTGCATATGTACCTGGCTGACAATAGCTATGAAAAATAGCAAAGTCAAGTCATACCTACTGTGCTGTTTATGTTTCAGCTATTTGCCAACATTTATGGAGTTCACCCTTTCTATTTGTGTGTAGAAGCTGACTCCAATGCCCATGGTGTTCTCCGTCTGAACTCTAATGCACAAGGTAAAAAGATATACAGATTCCCTATATGGACTGCATATAGAAAGATGGTAAATTAGTAAATATAAAAAAAAATGTTTTACTGATGCTTTTTCAACGTGGTACACATACGAGTGATTGAGGTTCCAGGAATTACTATAAAGCTTTCAAAGAGATTTCATTAGAATGACTCTTTAACAAGGTAAGGTACTTTCAGTGAAAATATATGATTAATTTATTTTTTTGAAAATAGATGCACATACAGGGAAAGGAGAAGGTAGAAGAAATTTCCTCTGGGATTGGCATAACTGAATCAAATCAATTTTGGTTAGTCCTATATTCTGTCCGTGGAGAACAGTTTTGTGTGTTGCCATGGTCACCTTACTGTATTAATCCAGTGGTATAATTTCAGAAAAGGAGAATCTTCACTCAGTCTATAAAATCAGTTTCCCCTGGCAAGCAATGACTTCTAACAAGATTAAAATAGCATGGAGGAACCCTAAACACAAGCTTGTGGTTCCTTTTTATACACATGAAACTGAGACAAATGGGTCTGACAATCTACTCTGTGTGGGTTTCTGTGATTTATTGCTGCACAATGCCAATCTGAAAGTGGAGGTTACAGAAACTGGGCAACTGCTAGCCTACATACAGGTCCTGTTTGCTCATCCAGTCATACCCATAAGGTGTCAGGTAGTGACTTGAATGCGTAGCCACCTCTGCCTAGGGATACATTTATGCACAGAAGAGCTCAGTGCGCATACACCTAGGATAGCATAGCATAGCATAGTTCGGTTGGAAGGGACCTACAATGATAATCTAGTCCAACTGCCTGGCCACTTTAGGGCTGACTAAGAGTTAACAAATATTATTAAAGACATTGTCCAAATGCCTCTAAAATACTGACAGGCTTGGGGCATCAACCACGTCTGTAGCAAGCCTGTTCCAGTGTTTGACCACCCTCTTGGTAAAGAAATGTTTCCTAATGTTAAGTCTGAACCTCTCCTGATGCAACTTTGAACCATTCCCATGCATAGTGAAGAGATGGTTTGTACTGAGAACCTGTTTTTTTTCCTTTCAGATGTTTCTCTGAGTCCAAACCCATCTTTAACTTTCCGCACTATTGGAGGGATCCTCGACTTTTATGTCTTCCTTGGACCAACTCCAGAAAACATAATTCAGCAATACACAGAGGTCAGTAGGAAAGTGCCTACAGCAGATGGGGCAGTGCCTTGTAACGAACTCCCATCAGTATTCTGTAGTATGAGCAGGTAGTGCAGCCAAAACTTTGTCCTGGTCTGTTCATACAAAGCCATAGCTTTAGGTCCATGGGCAACCTGGCATGTGCTCAAGCACCTGCGAATGGTCTGAGTACAGCAGGCTGGCTGGGCGTTCAGTGCGCATCTCCAGCCTTTCCTGCAGCAGGTCAGTATTGAGAGCAGGACTGCGTTAAAGGGATGCAGTGATTAGAAAGAAATTTCTCCAAGCTTACTCTTCTTCAGGCCATGATAGTTTTACAGTCTTCACTATATAACCGTAACTGTATTTTGACACTGTGGATGGAGAAAACAAACTAGGCAGAGCACAGATGGGAATGATTGGGAACTTTATGTATGCTGGATTTCAGAGATATTGACTGAACTTCAAAGGCTTCAAGTCTTTATTTGCCGGTGGAATTGCCTGTTGATTTTGGAGCATCAGCCTGTTTTTTACTAATGAAAATCCATGTATTTGCATTGGAGAGCATAGGTGTGAAAAAAATGTATTTACTGCTGTCTAAAAGAGCATAACTACGTGCTTTCCAATAGCCCAGTGTTTTCCAAAGAACTGAGGGTACACCTGTGAAGAGCTGCTTCACAATTGTGCATGCAGTTCCTACCCACTGAGGGCTGCCCAGAAAAAAGTGGTAACATATTTTTCGTGGTCACTAAATGCTGGGTGGTGCATTAACTGGGCCCTTGCACAGAAAATTGCCACCTCAGAACCAAACTCTGTGCATAAAGAAACCAGCGCCAAGCCTGAAGACTGTGGAGCAAAGCTGAGAAGGGACATGTCACTGTGAGAAGGGGGATTCACGAGTGCAGACCCTCAGGATTAAGCTGTAACCGGAGCAGCCTGCAGTAGGGCGTCCCAGAGCCTGGCAGCCGGAGCTGACGGTGAGATGTGCATGTGCTCTGCCTTCCCCTCTGCCACCCCGCCAAGGGGCTGGAGCTCTGATTTTCAGCAAACATGTTGTTTTTCCTGGCTTTTTAAAGCCTCCATATCCTATGCTTGCCTTCTTTTAAAATGCCTGAAATGGGAACAGAAACATTGTTTTGGCCCAGAAGGAAAGTATTGCTGGGTTGTGTTTTGGTGATGGAAGGGAGAAGAAGCCTTGCTGGTGCTGCCATTTTGGGAAGGCTGGAGCCTCCCCAGGGTGATGGGCTCTGCTAGACACTCCTTTGCCAAGCAGAGGTCCAGGTGGTGCCTCCCAGAGAGGTGGTAGGCTGCCGGTGCCCCTCCACATCCCAGAGTGGGAGCGACTGCTCTGTCACTCCGAAGTTTCCTGCTCCCTCCTCACACCCTCCCCACCAGCCACCTCCAACCCCAGTGCCACAGACCAACCAGAAAACTGGGCTTTGAACTCACACGTTGGCAATCAAACCAAAAAAACAAAGAAAGAAAGAAAAAGTAAAGCGACTCGCTGAGAGCTGCAGCTGTGATCCCTGCGATGAAAGCACCTATTTCAGGGGGGTCGCTGCGGCCGTGCGATGGAGATTAGAGGCATCCCCTTTCTTTTCAAAGTCTTTCGCTGGTGTTTGAAGGCAGCATTTCTGTGGCTTAGCAGGTGGCCAGCAGCTGAAAATAAAATGAGAGAGTTCTCACTCCCCAGCTGATGGGTACTGGCAGCTCACTTTCCACCCCTGCCTCTCTGGAAATGGAGCTGGAGCAAAGAAAACAAGGTAAAGGGGAGCCGGTGGGCGTCTCCTAACTAGATATGTCACATGCCAGGACAAAAATCCCCTGTTCTGTATTCTTTGAGCTTACACTCAGCTCTCTAGGGAATCTTAAAGAATGCATGCTAACAATTTCACAGTGAAATAATAACTTCTTCAGTAAACATCCTGAAATTCCCGGATCGCAAATGTTACAATTACCATATTATTAGTCTCTTGGGTAATGATTTGGCTTTTATGTACAAAATATGTAGGAAGGTGAAGGAGACAGAAAAGACTTTATTTTTCAATTGTATTTTCTGTCACACCAAGAGGACTCTCCTGTGTGGTGATTGTCACACCCCAGGGAAGGAGAGGGGGTAGAAAGGGGCAGGGTGACCGATGTCTGCAAGGCACCGCTCAGCAGCATCCCTCAGCTCTCTTGGCTGTTTGCATGGGTCTCCTCTGGGAAGTGGTGTTTTGGGAGCTCCCAGTTGCAGGGGACCCTGGTGGGGCCAGGCTATCCTGCTGCACCGAGCTCCTTGGGGGAACGACACCCACCTCACTCCTGTGCAAGCATCTGCCCAAAATCACTGCATGGGGCTTTTTGCAGGGACCACCCATTGCATCCTCTCCCGGATGGCCCCAGCAGAATGGCAGAGTGGCCAGGTGTCAGCCAGTGCATGGCGGCTGAGAGCAGGAGAGCCGTGTCCAGAGCAAAGTGCTCCATACCTTTCTCAAACAACTCTGTGCTGTTGCCTTCAGTGCCACTTCACCACCTGAGCAACCTCCGGCCCACGTGCCATGCTTATTTCTGTGACAGAATTAGGAGCTTGGCTTTGCTCAGTGCTTTTATGCCGCTCCCTCCAAAGCAGTGAGTTAGGACATCTTTGTAAGGAAGCCTTTACTGGGTCTCTGGACTACGCACGCTTTCCCCATGCACCTCTCCAGGCTGCTGCCTGTTGGGATCACTCTGCACGTCTCGACCTTAAGGAGCTGTGGCATTGATCTGCACAGCTTGACCTTAAGGAGAAGGAGCTGTGGCATTGAGAAGCTGGTAAACAGCTGGACATCTGCAGGGTTTGGCCTTGAGGAGAAGGAGCTGTGGTAAACAACTAAGAGGAAGCAAAGGAGCATGTGGGCACCTGCAGGCAGCAAATCCTGACTGTGTGAGAGGCGCGTGAACAGTGCGTGATATTTTGTATATAGCCAATTGCAATAATGTGTGTAACAAGCTGTAACCAATCATGAGTGTGTGCGCAGTGACTAAACAAAAATTATGATATATATTGGAGTCAGACAAGACAATAAACGGCTTCAGAATATAACTCATAGAGTTGTGAAGTCTGTCTTTCTCCCACAACTGGTGACCCCGACGTGATACGATCTCTGGGATCTCATCGTTGAACACCGGTCGAGCGCAGAGGACGCCGCAGGAGAAGCTCGGTTGGAAGAACTGCAGTCAGCGGGACTGACGCAAGGAAAAAGAAAAAGGAATACGTTGCAACAGAGAAGCACCCCGCGAGGTGAGGTGAGCAACCAGGGCGGCATGGGGCAGAACACATCGCATGAAGAAGGGGTGATAGTCAGACTCCTGCTGCATATGCCCTCTAAGAGAAGACTGAAATATGATGAATATACACTTAGAAGGCTCCTAATTTGGTGCCGAAAGAAAGGGTGCCCCCCCGATCTGTCTGTGGTGTTTAAGGCAGAGACGTGGAAGGAGATAGGAAAAATGTTATGGGAACGTATTGGGAACAGAGATAAAACCGCTGCAGAGTTAGTGACAGCGTGGAAATTGATATTAACCACATTAAAAGCTTTGAAGGCAGAGAGAAAAGCTGCAGCTGGTATGGAGAAGGCTGGTAAACCGCCTTCAACCAATCCCTTTTTAACCGAGTCAGAGGGTCCAGGACCTTCAGTGACTCTGACTGCACCTCCTGAGGTGCCAGATGCACCGGGTGAACTGGCTGCATTAGATAAGTCAGAGAAACAGATCTACGATGATGTATGTGAGGGCAAGACGGGAAAAAGTTGCCCAGAACAATGTATTCAATGTTCCCTTGTGTGCCTGTGTGAAAGATGATGGGGCGGGTTTCACCACCCCCGAAACC
>NW_010523254.1:0-214 GCF_000687285.1 Phaethon lepturus
CACTTCCACGTCGGCTGTAGCCGTGAGCTGGATCACAACTTTATTTTTTGTTAAGGTCACCACCGGTGCTTCAGGGACTGCAATTTTCAGCAGCAATTCCCGTGGCTCGGGGTATGCCTTGAAAATCTGCCAACAGCCAAAACCAGAAAGTTTCTCCTGGCAGGAGCGCGACTGGTGCTGTGACCGGGAACCACGGAGCGAGCTGCCTGCTCCG
>NW_010523255.1:0-295 GCF_000687285.1 Phaethon lepturus
TGCTGCGGTTTCTCGACAGCGCCGGGAAAGTGCCGCCCCCGCCGCGAAAGCGCCGTTAATTATTATCGCGTTAAACGCGTAATTACAGCCCAGCCGTCGCTGTCAGCCACCCAAGTTACGGGCGCAAAGCTCGCCCGCCGCCTGCTTTGATGCGACGCGGCTCGTTCGCGCCAGCTTGGGTCGTTTAGCCCCAAATCGGCCGCTTTTCACCCCAAAAGCACCCCCCACGCCCCCCCCGGCCCCGGTTTCCTGCGTTTTCGTAGCAATACGAGAAAGGGAGGAAATCGCGTCAGGG
>NW_010523255.1:579-783 GCF_000687285.1 Phaethon lepturus
ACCTGCTGCTCACGCGTGTAGCTGCATGCACACACAGACACATGCATGTGCCCACCAGCACCCGCATGTGCACGCCCCACGCAGCGGCACGTACCCACATGCATGTGCTCGCCGGTAGGCGTGTGCGTGTGTGCACACGCGTGTGTGCTGGCCTGTGCTGCCCCCAACACACACCCCCCGAAATACATGAACCCCCCCGACACG
>NW_010523256.1:0-365 GCF_000687285.1 Phaethon lepturus
CGGCCGGGGGTCTGCACGGGTGGGGGAGGCCGTGGGACGTGCTCAGCCAGGGCAGGAGGGCACCTGTGTCCTCGGGGATGGTTTGGTCGCTACCTGGGACTTGCCACAGCCGGCGTTGCCGATGACAAAGACGGAGTGTCTCACTTGCAGCAGCTCCTCCAGCTGCACCACCTTCAGCACGAAGCTCTCCTCTGGCTGCAGCTTCAGCTCCAGCATGGACTGCTTAATGATCTGGGAAGGAGAGCAGGCGCTGACCACAGGTGGCCGTCACAGTCTTGGCGAGACCCCAGAGACGAGCCAGCCCCCCCGAGAAGTGCCGAATGGACCTTCAGCCTCTGGAACCTGACAGGGCTGGGACGGCAGCG
>NW_010523256.1:396-2856 GCF_000687285.1 Phaethon lepturus
CGCCTGGGCTTGCACCTTCTCAAAGTCGAGGTCCCTCTTCCTGGGGACGTCTAGGGCTGGGAACAGGTCTCCAATCAGCCCCATGAAGACGGGCAAGTCATCTGTCACAATCTTGGGGATGTTGAAGTCTCGTAAAGCTCTCATGAGAACTTGGTCCTCGGCGCGGCTGGGGGCCCCTCTCTTCAAGGAGCCCGCTACCACCAGCACGGACTTGATAGCGCGCAGACCCCAGTCATAGTGGTCCTGCCAACAGGCAGCAAAGTATTACACTTGCACTTCGGTGAGAGAGACATGTTTTAAACAACGGTACAGAGGAACACCCTGCCCGTTGCCCCACACCCAGGTTATTCACGCAGTGTCCAGCAGACTGGACTTAAAGTGAGCTTATGTGCAAGACAAGCCTCAGTCAGCCATGAGGTGAATGGCAGTCTGGCTTGCTTCCTTGTAAATCACCTCCGCTGAGATGAATAATACCTGGATGCTCTCGTCTTAACTGGCTCTATTCTATTCTGTTCTATTCTGTTCTATTCTGTTCTATTCTGTTCTATTCTTCTATTCTATTTTTGGACTACTTGATTTCTTCCAGAAGGCAGAAATACGCCATATGATACAGCAGCGTGGAAGTGGAATTTGTCCAGCCATAGACCTGAACTATGCAGAACGCAAGTCAGCATGTTACTACCAGCTGAGAGATTTTTTAAACTATCTGTCAGGTTTGAAATTCAAATTAGCTCTTTCATCTTAAAAGAAGCATGCAATATTTTTAAATTACCTGTTTAGACAGTAGCTCTTTGCAGAGTGTATACAGAGTAATGAACTTTCTTGCTAGAAGCTTAGCATCAATAAAACCTTCTGCAACAAGCATGATTTCACAGATCAGTTCAAAATCGGGGACCACCATGGCACAAGGTCTGGAGAAGAGCAGCAGCCGGTTAGCAGGGCTGTGCATGGACGTCCACATGCCCCTCACCCTCCCACAGTGAGCAAGAATCTGCACCCAAGTTTCCAATAAAAATCTGTCCCTGCTGCTGTTAGCATCAGAGAATCGGGCAGTAATTCACACCAGCTGGGGTCTCTCTGAAGGTCTCTTGTCCAGCCTCCTGCTCTAAGCAGGGCTCATGTCACAGCTGGATCAGGACACCCTGGGCCTTCTGCAGTCACAGGTTGAGTTCCTCCACAGACAGAGATCCCACAGCATCCCTGGGCCATCCCTTCCAGCACTTGACCACCTTTTTTTCTTATTCTCAGTCGGATTTTTAGCTGAAGGTGGCAATTAGACACCCCGAGCACCCGCTCCTCCAGATCGAGCAGCCCAGCTCTCCCAGCCCCTGGTCATCTCAGGGGCTTTGAGCAGGGCTGTCTGGGCGCCAAGGTCTCCCCGACACAAGGGCTAAGGGCTGCCGGTACACACAAGTATCCTAGTCCACACTAGCAAAGGCTTGGGTCACGTTACGGATGCAGCGCACGAGTGCTACCGCAGAGGTAACGCGGTAATGACGCGGTAATCACTGGCCCGACTGCCGACGGGTACCTGAACAGAGCTTTTAAATTTTCAGGCAGTTCTGTCCGTCCTGCGTAGCCAGGGTTCATGGTAATGAACAGCCCAACCGACTGGATCAGAGCAATTTTCTCTCCAAGGAAATGGAATGTTTTCTTCTTGGCACGAATTGCGTCTAGAACACATTTCACCTGGCAGGCAAGGGGACGCGTCAGCGCCGGTGGCCCCGCGGCTCCCTGCCCTGCGCCCCGGCTCACCGTCACCGACACCCGCGGAAAGCGAGCCTGGAGGTTCAGTTGTGCCACCAGCAATGTTAGAAATAACACCGAGAGCTCGCGGAAGCCGCAGCAGCACAGCAAGCCCCGGCCTCGGGAGGCCTGGCCTTAAACCAGCTTCTTCCCAGGCACCGTGACGCCCCGTCCCCAGGCACTGGCAGTGACGGTGGGGGGTGACGGGTCGCCAGCATGGGGCACAGATGGGCTGGTGATCTTAAACGTGCCCAAAGCCCCTGTGCTGCTGCGCTTCCCCTCCAGTTGTAGCCCATGACTCAGTGGAAATAACCGCAGCAAACCGTCCCTTTGAAAGTCAGGTTTCACCGAGACAGCGTTCAGTACGTGAACGGGAACCTGCTGCCGCTGGATTCCTGTGGAGAGCACGCACCTGCACAGCAATCACAGACAAAACCTCCACCGAAATGCGATTGAATTCGTCGAAACAGCCCCAGGCGCCGGTCTGAGCAAGCCCCTTGTAGATGTTGCCGCAGGACTGGAGAGAAAGCACCGGGACGGGCATCAGACACCGCACTTTCATACGGAGGCTGCAACGTGGGCATTTGTTAAGAAAGCTCAAGTGCTGGGAGCTGCTCGTGCTGCTCCTCAGGGAAACTCCCCGCGGCGCTCCAGCCCTGCCAGGCTCCCACAGGCCTCCAGGGACACGAGCTGGCTGGAGCCACGGGGGGAGCG
>NW_010523256.1:2946-3275 GCF_000687285.1 Phaethon lepturus
TGGGAGAGCAGCTGCAGGGCGTTGGCGATGGGTACCGCAGCCAGACACGGCGTGGGCACGCTGCAGGGGCGCCTCCTGAAGAAGGGTCCCCCCTTGTCTTGGCGGACACCACACAGCTCTCGTCTTGGTGCTGCCATCCCACTCCCTCACACCCCACCTTGTAGTCCATCTGCTCGGAGCAGTTGAAGACGTAGACCATCATGCCCACCGCCCGGCCCAGGTCCTTGGTGGTCTCTGTCTTCCCGGTGCCCGCGGGGCCGGCGGGGGCCCCCCCCATGCAGAGGTGGAGAGACTGTGTCAGGGTGATGTAGCACCTGCAGCGGGGAGCA
>NW_010523257.1:0-1361 GCF_000687285.1 Phaethon lepturus
GGAGGCTGCCGGGCACGCACGGACAGCAGCGGGCTGCAGAAAGCCCCTTTGCTGGGTTTATTTGCTGCTGCTTCTGTTTGCATCCTCGCACAGAGGCAAGGCCGCGCTGGTCCTCAGGCCGTGGCACCAAGGTTTCCCTTTTTTTCACCAGAAATACTCCCCGCTCACCCCCCCGGGTCCCGCCTGTGTTTTTCACAGCCCCGCGCTTGTCCTGCCGTCAGCCAACGCTGATGTGAAGCCTCCCAGCCCACCGCAGACGTCCCCGATTTTTGTCTCTACATTCTCTGTCTGCGTTTTGTAGTGCTAAGGAATGGCGCCTGCATGAACCCAGGTTTGCCACGCTGCTGTCTCCGTGGCTCCCGGAGGACTCCTGCCTTGCCCTGTGTTCCCAGGCAGCCCGAACGCATTTCTAAGGCAGCTGATGAAAACGCTGCCCTTCGATGCAGGGGAGGAAGGACAAGGCCCTTGAAATCTCCTTTCAGGACATTTCGCCATTTGGATTACAACTGAAAATAAATCTCATTTCATACGACATTCCAGATTACTTATCAAACAATGATCTGCCTTTTAATGCCTAGACTACTGGAATCTGTGCAAATTAAATGCTGTACTTGCAAATGCATTTATTCATTGCGCTTAGCAATTAACTCATGATTTAAGTAATTGAGCTGTAAATTATCCCCTTGTTTATAAAATAACAGCATCCTCCGAGGGATAACATTTTCTATTACAGCAATTAGTAACACATCAGTTCTTGACTAGCATGTAAAAGATCTCCACCTTTTCTCCTCTCGTATTAGCTAGTATGAGAAAAATTCTTCCCCAGCGTCACCTCCAGCACCAGGCAGGAGACACCGACAGCACACAGCTCTGGGCTGGCCACATGAGGAGAGTGCACAGGATTTTTCCCAAAATCCCACCCCTTGCTAAAGCCTGTCAGTGACCACGGGGCTCATGGAGGGGCTTGGCTGCAAATCGGCAAGAGAAGGAAGGAAAATAAGGGAGAAAACCAGACCATCCTAGCACCCACCGTGCTCTGCTGTCAACATTTGTAAATTGAGGATTTAAAATGTAGCTTCGTGAGTGCCCGCTGTAGGCACTGCAACCTGCTTACCCCCAAGAAGTCACCCAAGCACCCAAAAAATATAAATCGTGGTATAAAACGGCAAGAGACGGGTGGGTCACTTAAGAGAAGTGGCTTTCACGCTTCTTTTTCACTTGGGAAGCCCTGAGATGGAGCCGATTTCGAGACAGTGACCTTAGCTCTACCGAGATGCGACTTGCTTCCCTTCAACCCTTCCCGCAGCCACCTCCCACGTCAGGTCTGACCGCAAAATCCTGCGTCCCCCGGCACGCCGCCC
>NW_010523258.1:0-235 GCF_000687285.1 Phaethon lepturus
GGATGGTGCCGTCGGCGCCGGAGGAGAAGACCCAGGGCTGGGTGGGGTGGAAGAGCACGTCGAGGACGCCCAGGTCCAGCGTCATCACGTGGCCCTTCAGCACCTTCACGGGCACCAGCAGCGGGTTCTGCAGCAGGTCGCTGTGATGGAGGAGGCCGGTCACTGCAGGGCTTTGGCTCCCTCCCTCCGCCTCCCTGGGGTACCCCACAAACGCTGCACCCCCGAGGCGCAGGCA
>NW_010523258.1:440-658 GCF_000687285.1 Phaethon lepturus
TGACGGTCCCGTCGTCCGAGCCCGAGGCGAAGAGCGGGTAGTGCTTGTGGAAGGCCACGCTCCGCAGCGCTTTCTTGTGGTGCCTGCAAAGGCGGCGGGTGCGATGTCAGGGCAAGGGGTGGACGCTCGCCCCTTGGACGAGGCGCCGGGGTCTGCGCACGGCCAGGCTTTAGGGACCCCAAGCTCCGCTGTGAATGACTGTATGTAGGGAGGGGAGA
>NW_010523259.1:0-3479 GCF_000687285.1 Phaethon lepturus
GAACGGGTACCCGACCCCGCGGGGATGCACGGCAGAGCTGCTGCCAGCGCACCGCCGGGTCCCTGAGCGCTTCCCAGGGGGGTTCGCTCCAGAGCTCTTCCCGGCTGACTTGCTGGCTTTGCAAGATTTGGTTTGATTTTCTTTTTTTTTTTTTTTTTTTTAAATTTTCCCTTCCATGCTCCTTTCTTGAGCAACTGGTTGTTATTGCAGAGGTCACCAAGGGGACCGGTGGAGGGTCCCGAGTCCGGCATCGGGAAATATGACAGCAGAAGTGAATGCTTGTTAACACTGGGGATTTACTGAAGAAGAAAGACAAAATGCCTTTCAAAGGGTTCGGTTCACTGAAGGAAAGATTTTTTAACCCAGGAAAGGAAGAGGTGAAGAACACCGTTAGTGACTCGCTGGGGAATCTGAGAAGGTAAAATCCAACAGAAAATTCCCAGACAGGTCCATTGGTTCCATTTATTAAAGAGAAACAAAGTACAGAAAAATGTATAAACACAAAACAGAATTTAGAGTTGCAAAAATAATATCTGAGTTCAGATAGTGAGAGATACCTTGCTGCAAGACAAGAGCACTGTTACAACAGCATATGACTACAGATGATAGAATATTTATATTAAACAAAAAAAAAGGTGAAAATAAGTTATTAAACAGTGTTCTAATATTACAAAGAGCAAGAAAAAGTGTTTTAATTTAAAAACTTTCAAATAATTAAATGTGAATAATTATGTGGTTTAGCTTGCATGAGAAAAAATGATTTAATGGGAATTAACACTCCCAAATGATGCCACTCTTGAAATTAGACTTAATGTTCCTAAATTACAGGAGCTTTTTTGAAAATGTTGTTCTGAATCAGTAAGAGAAAATGTATTAAGTAGAGATGTGTACGTGTGTGTTTACCGAGACTAACAAATTAGAAAAAGAAAAAGGAGAAGCTGCTGTTTGCTAGAAAAAAAGGAAAAAATATTAAAGATTTTCATCTGAATCTGACGGTTTATGAAGCAACAAACTGAAAGATCCTTATTTTGTGATAAATGAAAATACGATGTAACAAATGGCCAGTTTCATAAAGGGGAGGAGGTTTCTCATTTAAATGGAAGATTATTTCTATTAATAATGGCCACTGACAACATTTACTTGTGTAATCAACAGATGAGAGCCAGAGGGTTCAGTGGCATTTCTGGCATGCTTGATGTTAAGTGTTTCAAATCTTTCTAAGGATCAGGCCAAAATTTTATCTCAATGTATTTTTGGCTTTCATATCTGTCCTGTTAACTTCTTTTGGGGATGCTATTTTGAGTTGAGATGCAGTTCTTGGCACACCTGAACATGCCTTTGATCACAAGATAGTGCATAATATTTTACATGTCTTATGCTACAGCATGTATATGCAAGAAAATAAGCACGTATGCTCTTAAAGAAGTTACTAATGTACACTGATACATTGAATTATAGCATAGTTACATTATTTCTACACCATGTGACCAGAGTATAAATGAAGTCCAACATTTTGCTTTTTTTTATTTTTAAGATATTGTACAGTGATTCCAGGGATTCAATTTTTCTTTCAAAACATCAAGTTAAGTCATTTATTCAACCGTAAATTCTCTTTGCTGTGGGCTCTGCTGGCCAATTTGACCCAATACATGTAGGGTTTGTATTTAGTGAGTATGTAATGCGGCAGTACGCTGGGTTTGCTGTGCGGAAATGGTATGCAAGCTTTCGATTGCCTGGGTTACTCTCCTCTCGTAGCCACGTATCAAGGATGTCATGCTGGCGCCTATGCAGTTGATGGTACTGGCATCCAACTTCAGCAACATTGGCACTGAATCAAACCAAACCAAACCCAACCTGAGGGACAAGAAAGCTTGCTGGACTTAATTATTTTCTGTTTTAAACGTATGTATACCAGTGCCTTTCTTAGATGTACTAGCTAGTAGAGGAAAAAATCCAAAAAATAAAAGTTTTTTTTTTTTACTCTGTCTACAATCAGATCTAAATAAGAATTGCTGCAAGTTTAGCAGTCTCTTAGGAAATGTGCACTCATGTTTGAAGGCTTCTGTAAGGAATGAAACGTGCATGTTTTTAACTTGAACTTCATTCTTTACAGCTTAGCCTGCAAACGAGAGTGTACACTTCTTTTTTTACATGATATACATATGTGTATGTATCAGATGCTGTTCATCCAGTCCAGCTGGCTTTAATATATTGCAAATCAGCAAAGAATTTGATTTATCTTCGAGCATTTGATAGGTGATTTTATTAATGCACAGTCTTTCTTTATATTAAAGCACATTCTTGATTAGGTCTCCGAGTGTGATGCTACTGACTGTCATGTGTTGATGTAGGATCAAAACAAGAAAAGTGGATTAAAAAATTCTTTATGGCTTTGGTAAATACGATGGATCTATGCCTTCCTACCACATTTTCTCTGCCTTGCAAACAACAGAGCAGATGCAGAAGCCAGAGTCTTGCAAGACCAGCTGCCGGATACCGGCTCAGCTTCTCCGTAGCGTTTTCCCATAGACAAGATCTAGAGCTAAAGCAGACGCAGCATGAAGTGACTTGTGGCCTCCTCACAGGTGGGCAGCAACCTCAAATTATTTTGTGGGTGCTGCCAAACAAGAGTCTGCCCACAGGAGGTTACATTAGGGTAGCTGGATCCTGGAGGTGAGGCAAGGGGGACGGAACTGGCAAGAGCTGAGAGATGTCCCCTCGCCAGGCTGTTGCCAACAGTTTCGTTTGTGAGATCTTAGAAAAAGACCCCTTTTGTTTTTAGATTATCATCAGCTGGAATAAATTCACTACCTGTTTTAGAAAGTAGCCATGTACAAAATAATTTTTTTATGCAAAATCACGTTTGTTCTTGATTGGTAAAATGGAGTGGGGCAGCAAAAAGCAATTTAGAGGATTCAAGACTTGGGTGAATGGATATCAGAGCTGGGGCTCTGCAAGACTTCTAAGTTTCCCAGAAAAGAAAACTTTTCCTCCAGAGCTTCTCGGCCGTCTCAAACACTTCGGGTCTCCTGTGAACTTAGGATAGTCAAAGAAAAATTCATGAACTGAAGCAAAATCTCAGGCTCTGCCTGTTCTGAGGTTTTCTGGAGTCTTGGACCAGCTAACGGCAGCTGTGGTCTTACTGCTGAAGCGGGAAGTGACCAAGAGGGTTTACAACTCAGTGATACCACTGTTAATGCAAAAAGTCGTACAGGCCATGTCACACAGCTGCTGTAAGTGGTCTGGGCCCTGACGGGTGTAGCTCTGGCTGCCGCAGGTGTCCCTTGATGAATTAGAGAGCCTAAACCGCTAAAAACTGCAGCTTGAAGCGGGGTCATACACCCTTGCGTGGGACACGGCCCCCGGCCTGCGCTCGGTCACAGCCTTAGTCCTCTTAGGTTTCTCCTCCGCTCACAGGCGCGGGGAGCTCAGCGCAGCGCAGCCCGCGCAGCGCCGCCAACGACGCGGGGTGCCCAGAC
>NW_010523260.1:0-329 GCF_000687285.1 Phaethon lepturus
GTGCCGCCTGCTCGCGGGCGCTCCGGCTTCGGGAAGCTCCCGTTGAGCCGCTCGCTGTCCGCGCCGCTCCGCTTATCCCTGCTGCGACGCGACCGATGCTAATGTGATTTTTTTTGGAAGCCAGGATGGAAACAGTCTAACCTCATATTATAAAAAACAACAAATACATGCGAGGCGGCAGGGCAAGGAAATTCCATCTGGGCTCTCGGTGCCGCGAGCTCCGCTCTCCGGCTGCGCCGTACAGCCCGCGACAGCCTTCCCTGGCATTACACGGCTGTTTAGGGATGGTCCCTCTTCCCCGCCGGCGACGGCGGGGCCGGGGGCGGGGG
>NW_010523260.1:435-730 GCF_000687285.1 Phaethon lepturus
GCTCGATTCGGGCGCGATCCCCTCCACCGAGAGGAGCTGGTAACCAACTCCCGTCTATCTTAGCCGTCCCTCATCTTTCGGAGGGATACGTTAAGCAGCTCGGGCTGGAGAACGGTGATGCCCTCCCTCGTGCTGCTGCGTGAGCGCTTTGGGCTGCGACGTCCGAGTGCTCCACTGAGCTACTGCAAAACGAGCATAAATAACAAGCGGTGCTTGTGCAAAGCCTCCGCGTCCCGCACGGCTCCCGCGCGTCGGTCGGAGCAGCCCCGGGGAGGGCCCGGCCGGGAACCCGCCC
>NW_010523260.1:748-2108 GCF_000687285.1 Phaethon lepturus
TCCTGGCAGGAACCCTGCCCGTGCGCGGCACCGGACCACGCGGGAAGGCGCAGCAAAGGAGAGATGCTCTTTTATACCCCCGAGAGGAGCAGACAGGAGAGGAGTCTTGTTTTTTCCGAATGGAGGGCTAACCTGGCTCCTTTATTTCCCGAGCAGCAGGCAGCGCGGCGGCACGAGGAGAGCTGGCAGTGCCTGCCGGGGAGAGTACACTCATGGGAATCTGGTGTAATGGGAATCTCATGACATCCCCAGCTCGGCTGGAAAGCTTAAATGGGCTTAGGAGAAGCTTTGGATGAAAACTGCTGCGTTTGGATGCTTTCACCAGACGTCCAAAGGCTCCCTTGACACAGGGCTGTGTTGCTCACCAGCCGGGAATAGAGGTCCTGGACGGAGGACTATAAATGTACCTTTTCTGCCCAGAAACACGTTGTCTTCCCATTGCCCCGTTTCTTGTGGCACCATATCTGCAGGCAGCCCCGCTGCCCCACCAGCTACTGCTGGCTGCCGGGGGCTGGCCGCCCCACCCGGTGGACCATCCCGCCCTTCCCTGGTTTTCCAGGCAGTCCCTGGGCGTAATAAAACACGACCGTCCATCAGCCTCCTCCCGGCCTTCATGCACCCGGCTGTTTGGCCGACCGGCCAGTGAGGAGCAGCCGCTGTTTTGAAGCATGCAGGGAAAAGGTCCGAGTCTTGCACGGAGCAAGGAGGGCTGGCGATGCCTACCAGGAGCCCTCGGGGTTTCAGGAGGATGGGGTCCAAGTGGGTTTCTGCTTGAAGGCAGCCCAGCTGGAATTAAAATCTGTGGGGACAAGCGAAAGAGGAGAGAGATGCAGTCGGAAACTCCCAGTTCCTTCATGGGCATCAAGGGCGAGTGACGGTGCTTTTGGGTGCTCGCTGGCCTCAGCAGCCTGGGACCATGCAGCTTGTGCTCCATTCACCCCCTCCGCTGTCCCCCTCCCGGAAAGCTGCGGCTGGGGTAGCTCGGAGCAGAGCAGCGCGGAGGCTGGGATGCTGCTGGGCAGGGCAGGATAGGTCTGTCCTGTCTCCGATTTCCACGTTGCTGCCAGGTTTGGTTCCTCCCCACGCTGAGTTACCTGGAGCTGATCTGCAGCCAGCACACAGGTTATGCATTATCGGAGATTTATGAGGCATGATTTATGGGGCCGGCTGCTGCGCTGGTGTTATATACCCTGACTGAGGAGTCCAATTTTATGCATAAACTCTATTCTTGGATCACCGTACCTCCAGAAATAGTGGTTAAAAAAAAAAAAAGCCTTTTCCAGTCACCCAGGGCCAGGAGCGGAACGGGGTCTGGTTTGGTGCCATCTCATGGGCTTCGGTGCCAGGAGGGAGCTTCCAC
>NW_010523260.1:2124-2329 GCF_000687285.1 Phaethon lepturus
CACACGAAGCAGCCGGGCCGGTGGAGTTGACCCTGCTCTCCGGACAACAAGCTTGATCCCAAGACCCCTCCTTCCCCAGCAAAAGACCTTGCTGGCTGCAGCCCCTTTGGGATGCTGCACGGCTGGCCGCGGTGCTCCAGGGAGGAGGGGGCAACGACCGCAGCCGGCGGCTCGTCCCCGGGGCCCGGCCGCTGCCGCCACCCAC
>NW_010523260.1:2602-4397 GCF_000687285.1 Phaethon lepturus
GAGGGACGGCTGCTTTCATCCCGCAGACGGGGTCGTGCTCGCAGCTTCGCTCCGGAGAGACCCGGGGTCAGGGCTGGAGGGGCATTGCCACCTGGCTCCCATTAGGAGGGCTCCTTTCTCCGGAAGAGGGCTGTGTCATTCCTCCGCTCGTGCCAATTATCCCGCTAGGTCTCCATTAGCCTGCACGGAACGAACCCTCCGCCTCCCGTGCTCCGACAGCCGAGCAGACGCGTCCTTGCCGAGGTTCTTTCCCACGTGCCGGTCGTCGCCCGCTCTCTCCAGGCTGTGGATATGGCAAACGGCCGCTTTCGCCTTCCCCTTCCTCTGCTCAGGGCAATCAGTCTCATTTTTCTTCTTTTTTCCTTTTTTTCTCTCCTTCCTGCTTGGCTGGGGTGAGATGCGGCTCCCCAAGGAGGCTGGCTGCACCTCGGGCCAGCCAGAACCGACGTGAATGTGATGGTCCAGAGCCCTCCAAAATGAAGGCAGAAGGGTGGTCAAGAGTACGACAGGCGACAGCCCCTCGCTCTCCGCAGCACCCCGGCTCAAGGGGAGAAATGCGCTTTTGGAGGTGCCATCTCCAAGGTCCCCTTAGAGCAGAGAAGCAGCTCGCGGGCTGCGAGGGGTTTTTTCCAGCTCATGGGCTGCTCTGGGGCTGCTCTGCCGTCAGCGCTCTGCTCCTGGGGAACAAGTCAAGTAGCAAACCACTGAGGTTTGCTGCATGGCTGCCCTCCCCACTGCTCCCCAGGTAAATGTTGCTTTAATAGGCTTTGGTCCGTGTCCCTGGAAACCCCTCGGAGGAGGATGTGGGGTTTTCAGCACGTTAACTCCTTCATGCACCGCAGAGGGTGAAACCCCACCGCGGCCACATCAAGCCCCAGGCTTTGCCGAGAGCCCTGGCCAGGGCGCCGCAGCTGCAGGAAGCGGCTGGTGGCTTTTTGGGGATGGGGGGATAAAACCCCCTTCTGCCAGCGACGAAGGGGAGAGTCAGCCCTTCCTTGTGAGGGAGAGAAAGGACATGGGGAAAACCATCCCGTGGGGAGCCGGCAGCTGCGGCAGCGCCGTGGGGAGCGGAGCCTGTACCTGGGGTTGGACCTGCTCTTGCTGCCCCAGAAACCACCAGTTTCTCCCCCGTGAGGGGCACCAGGGCTGGTGCCCTGCGCGCACCGGGCTCTGCCCCCAGCACAGCCCTTGGCATCCCGTGCCGGGCTCACCGAAGCCGCCAAACTTTTTCCGCATTTCTCTGTTCTCATCCCGTTGCGGGAGCCACCGTTTAACAGCAGAAAATACCAGCTCGGATCCCTTAAGCCAGCGGATTGAATCTGAGAATAAATCGCCTCTCGCAAAGAGGGGTTTCGGGCACGCCTGCGCCTGTGGCTCTCCGCCCGTGGGTTTCGCTGGTTTGGCTGGGAGGGTCCCCGGTGTGGAGGGCTGGTGCTGGGGCTGCACCTCGCTCCCGAGCGGGGAGCACCCGCAGCAGCGGGACCGCTGTGTCTGGGGACCGTGGAAGCAGAGACCTCACCTGCTGGCGGCTACAGAGGCGGGAAAGCGGTGTGGAAGCAGAGATGGGTGCTCAGGGCTCCCCAGCCCGCAGCAGGATGGGTCCCCTCCCGCCATCCCTGCATCCCTTCCCACAGCATCCCTGCTTTGGGCTTGGGAAAGGGCAGCTTCCTAATGGCTTGTGTTTATCCCAAACAGCCGGGACTTGCCTTCACGCCAAGCTAGAGGTTATTTGAGGCTGCTGTCTTGTTCATCAGATCCTCATGTTCCATTAAAAAAAAAAACAACCCTCCAAATC
>NW_010523261.1:0-19354 GCF_000687285.1 Phaethon lepturus
AATAATATAAGCTGGTATCGGAGACGGTGCCAGTAGATGGCACTCAAGAATACACAGCCTGATACCTGGGGGCTGGGGGACCCGGCGCTCTGCAGGGACAGTGGCTTTCCCTGGCAGCTCTCTGCTTGCTCGCGTGAGGAGCTCTGGAGGGAGAAAAGCCGTGCTGTGCAGAATCCACCACGCCCGAAGGTGCTCCTGAAAGCCCCCGCGGAGACGTGGGTCTGAGGCGCCCTGGGCTGTTTCGAAGCAGGAGGTGATGTGCAGCGGTGCTCGGTGGTCCGGCTCCCACCGCGCCGAGAGGCGCTGCGGGCACCTGCACCCTCCTCCGCTCAGGAGCCCCAGAGTACCCGCAGGTAACGACGCTGAAGTGGCGTTTTCAGCAATGGAAAAAAATATGTAATTTCTTTGTCAAAGGGTTTGCGGTGATCACAGGGCAACTTTAAACGGGAACCCGGGCAAAGGCTCCTGCGTCTGTGCTTGGCACCCCCGTAAACCTCAAGGCGGGCACAGCTCTTCCAGCTCTCTCCGGTGGCCAGTGTGTCACCGTGAGCATGCCAGGTGAACAGGTCTTCATCAGCTCGTGAGTGGCCTCTCTACCACACCTCACTGTTGGCAAGGGAGTTACGGTGGTGTGCCCAAGGGCAACCAACCCTTCTCGCTCTGGCTAGCGTGCCACCCGCTGCTTTGGGTGCTCCTTATCCTTCAGGCCAGTTTCTGCACGATTCCTCCTCCGCCGGCTCCACTGCAAGGGATCTGCCATAAGCAACAGCATAGAGACACAGCTGGTGTCCGTTAGAAATAAGGCAAGATACTTCCCAAGCTACCTCCAAATCCCTCACAATTTTCCCCAAGTGTTTACCATCGGGACTGGTAACATAATAATTGTTGCATGATTTGATGAAATCCACATTCTTTGTTTAAAATCTAATTTATTTGACAAATATTTCTTTTGTTGCTAATCTTGCACTCTGTCACAATAACTAGAGGAAGAGACTTGCAGGGTGAAACTGTGCTCTGAGTTGCATTGATTTAGCGATTAGTGTCATGTTCATCTTGAATGTTGTAATTCATACTCATTAACCTGAAAATGTTCTTGCAATTTTCTTCTCCCAGACTAGTTTTAAAGTACAAAAGCAGCCTCTATTCATTTCAAGGAATCTGAGAGCAACTGTCTCTTGCAAGAAGGGGGCAGGCTCAGAATCGCTAGATGGTATTTAAATCGTTAAATTTATAATTTGTTCAAATCCTTAATTAAAATAGCATTTATCTGTTTTAATTCCACTGTTTGAAGAATTGGACTAAACCACTACATAAAAAAAACCCATAAACCTTCAACTATCTCTGCCTAATTGTTGTAGTTGGTAAATAAATAACGTGGTCCCAGTTCTGACCTCGTTTGCTGTAGTTACAGGCTGGCTCGGTTCCACTGACTGCAAGGAAGATGATCTCTCTTTCACAGCGCTTTGTACAGCGTATTGCGCCCTGCACCATCTGTGTGCGCTCGCTTGCACCCTGTCATGCTAACGCAGACTCATTTTAGGACAGCGATGGGTAGATCGGACCGGAACGATAGCAGCAAAGCCATCCCCATGCAGCGGCGCTGAGCTAAGCGGAGATCTGGGGGTGATTACCGCAGTGCCACGCCTGAGCTTCGGGGGCCGGACCCCCATGCAGCCCCACGCACCAAGTCACT
Organism: Phaethon lepturus; assembly: GCF_000687285.1. Taxonomy (NCBI): domain Eukaryota; kingdom Metazoa; phylum Chordata; class Aves; order Phaethontiformes; family Phaethontidae; genus Phaethon; species Phaethon lepturus. Next base: position 1,694 of record NW_010523261.1, read on the forward strand.
CTGCACCGGCGTCCAGGCTTTCCTCTTCACCAGGACACCTCCACGTGCGTGAAGCCATACCCGTTCTGATGGGCAGATATCAAGCACTGTTGGATTTCCTTGCTTAGTTTTGATGGTTTAAATCCAAAAGCTATCATCGTTACACATGTGCCTCACCTACTTATGTTCTTGACGCCACACACATCCCCTTGCCATCCCCTAAATCTGGCAGGTTTGTGGTTGGCACCGTCTCCACCCTGCTGGAGTTAAGGCTCTAATGCAGCCTGGCCGAAGACACGCTGTCCCCTTTCCAGCTCGGATGCCCCACGTCCCACAGGCGAGGTGGGAAGGGCGGGGGTACCCCAGCTGAAGGGGGTCCTCCCAGCCAGGGGGGCAGCTGTGCCCAGAGGTTTGGGGCCTTGCTCCTCCAGCAAAGATGCCCATCGCTAGGTCAGGAAAGAGCCGAGATTTCCTCTTTGTTCTTAGCCCTGAATGGTTCTTCGGGAGCAAGTTGGGAAAGCTCAGCTGTCAGGCTTTTCTCCCAGATAAAGGTCTGACCTTGCTTAATGCAAGTTTCCGAACTCCTTCAGTTTGGAGAACTAATTTCAGCTTATTTTGCTCTCCTATCCCAGATCCCTTTTTTGAGGCCAGGTTATAAGCTTGTCTGTTCAAACAGCAACCTAATAAGCTACAAGATACTCCAGAATGTGAAATTTATTTCTTTCACATGTTAATTGTAAGCAAAACAGCAATTTGACTCACTGGTTTCCTCATTTCTTGGATGAGCGCTGGCAACAGTCATGCCGTTACTTTGGTTTTTGCATTGAGCATCTGTGAACTTTTTTCGTAATGCAACAGTTTCTTACAAATTAAGTATTTAATTTGTGTGTGCAGATCCCTTTTAATATAATCAAGCTCTCTATTCAAGAAAGCAGATCTGATGAAACATCCTATTTGAGTGAGGGCAATTTAGGCTAGACATCAGGAAAACCTAGCTAATGATTAAAATAGTGAGGCACTGCTGTAGGTTGCCAGGAGAGCTTAAGGAAACTCCATCATGGGAAGTCTTTAAGAATAAGCTTGGCAGCTATTATCAGGAATGATTTAGCTATAATTGATCTTGACTTGGAGCAAGAGGATGGACTGGATGATTTCTTCTCTTCTTGTTTCGCATGATTTCCAAGAAATTCTAAAAAAGTTGAATTTAGATGGTTCAGTATTACCAAATGTTCCTTCCCCTCTTTCTAAAGGAATTTTGACTAAATTTCAACTGAACGTGCAAATAGCTGAGCACACTTTGTGATTTATGTCACATGTCAAGGCCTAAACCTCTTGAGGGTGTAGCTCCACCTCCCTAAATATTTAAAATTTTTTCCTTCTCCTCCTGTTGCTTAATAGGTTTGTTGAATTGCTAGCAGCTACTTTGACTTGCCGTTCCTCCACTGATGCCAAAATCTAGGCAATTGTACTGAAAGGAGCAGAGCTGCAGCCACCTTGTAGAGCAAGGCTGAGCCAAGCCTTTTACTTCCACAAATAAGAATTAGAACAGAAAGCATATTAAGCAAATATTATTCAACTGAACTTAAAGGAAGAGCTGAGCATTCAGAAAATGACTCATTGTGCAGGCGAAGAGCATGCACTACCTTGAAATGTTGTCTTGAGGGCTGTTTTATTAAATACATGAGTGAACTGACTAACAGCAAAACTGATGCAGAATGCTGATAGTATCTTTGACCTTTAAAACCTTTATGAAATCTATAATTTGCTCATTTTCTAATTTTTAAAAAAAGCAATAATATTACTAATTCTTTACCTTTGCTTCTCCAAACACAATGAGTTTTTGCAACACTTATGCAACTTCATATGTTCAGAATCAGTATTTTAGCATTGAGACGCGTCCAGAAGAAGACGTTGTAGAATGTACAGATTGCTTCCTGTTTCTCTTACTGCTGTGATGGACAGAAGACAGACAGCAATCTGAAAATAACTGCCTTTCACACCTAAAATTCGTATGCACAGACATTCTGGCTGTTCAGAATAATCAAATAACCCCAAATCAGAACAAGTATTGTGTGCCTTCCCTTAAACATATTTATCATTCCTTTCAGACATTTTATCTGGGCTCCTTCAGGTTTAAATATTACTGTTCAGTAGCAAAATAGGTTTACCCTGATAGCAAGGATGAATGCTCATAGCCTCCGTCACAAGTTTTGTCAATGACCCAACGCTACCTGAACACCATCTGTTGCAGAAACAGGACACCGAGTTGTCCAACACACCGGGCAGCTCTTCTGGAGAGTTGCCCATCTGGCACAGAATTGCTCATTAGCAGCGTCTCTTCCGTGACGGTAAAGCTAGAATTTCAGGTGTGAGGAATAGAAGCCGTACTTGGATGAAAAGCCAAACTCGGGGTCAGTGTAGGTGTGGAAGTGGGAAGCTTTGGGCGTGATTTGTTTAAAGGAGACTGCATGGCTGTGGAAAAGGGGTTTGTTCTCGGTGAGCATTTGGCTGGCCAGAAGGTGGCCCTTCGGTGGCACGAGGTAGTCCTGCTCAATGAGGTCTTTGCAAGCCTGAGACAATAACCAGTGAAATCTGCAATCCTGATAACATATGCACACTGGTTAATATTTCCTGATAGAGATGGGCTAAAGCTTGAGTTACTTTCCATATCCCTGGGACTTTGCAGGTTGGAATTAAAATAGAATATTTATGCAAACCACACAACCAATTTTGGCTTTAGGATGAGAAAAACTTGCCCGATGAGCTTTTGCCAAATAAAACCACCCTGGGTTTTATTTCATGGCAGCTTTTCCAGGCAAGGATACTTTTCAGAAAATGAAATCCATTGACCTAGGCCAGCCCAAGAAATGAGGGAGGAGTGCATAAAGGTTATAACCATGTAGCTTTCAAAACTTTTCAAGACACCCTATATAAATTCACTGAGTCCACCTCTTTTTGGCACTCGTGAACTTTCAGCCAAGATCACATGAGAGCAGCAAAGCTTGTTTCCTACCTCAGAGCTCCCTCACAGTCCTGAAAGTCTGCAAAACACTTGAACACTTAGTAATGTTTTATGTGCAAAACCATTTTGTCACTTTTTTTGGTGAATGGCCATGTCCAGTAAGTAATTGCCACGGGGAGCAGGAGGACCAGTACCAAATGCACTTGGTACTTACAAGATCAGACTTTCAAAAACACTCCGTCTCCATGAAGTCCTATGGTTATCCAGCTGCCTTCAGGCCCCTGTTTTCTCCTTTTGCTCCACAACATAGGTTAAGCATGGGGAATCTATGTAGAGAAGAACCTGAGCTGATGGTGAGGAAGCAGCTCTCTCCATTTCTAATTCAGATCTTGTACACAGTATTTCTGTCCAAATCAGCTGGAGCTAGGCACGTAAGTGCTCCACCCCGCCAGCTTCAGAGCCGTTGAGGATCCAGGCTTTGAGAAAGCTAAAGAATCAGCATCACCCATTATTTCCAACTCATTATTTGTGCACAAGTAACATGCACTTCACCACCTGCTCTGCGAACATCTGCATCCTTGCACGAAGGATGTGCAGGAGGTGCACGAAGAGCTGAGGTTTGAAGGCATCAGGCACGTTGCCCAGTCCCTCCTCTCTACGGCTTGCTCACTATAAACATCTTTTAAAGACACCGGAAAGATATGGCTGTTTCTTCAGAATGTCTGTTTGCCTTCAAACGGGAAATACAAGTAGAAGAGGTCTGCAGTTGGGTCACTAAGGTAGCGGTCTGTTTCTGGCTGTGGGAAAGCATAGTGGAGATTGCTCTATAAAACTCTGCAGCCATGCATTAATCGTTTTTCAGAATTTAGCTTCAGCTACTCCTTATCTTTCCAGCTGCGAAAAACTTAAACATTCTAAACTTTATCTCCCATTAATTTTTCCTAGACTCCAACCCAAAATTTAAGCCTCCCATTCCCCATGTGTCAAGGTAAAAGGTTCCCAAGGAAAAGAGCAAGGAACAACCTAGAAGCTGACGACGTGTCAGTGCCTTGCCTCTCGTGAGATGGATGTGCTAGGACTTTGGCATCACAGAATAGCTGAAGGCAGTCAGATATGGTGAAAGAAATGATGAAACCAGATGTAAGGTTGATCGAAACCACTTCTACTGATTCATACTTTTAATGTATTTCTCGGTCCTGGTATTTCATCGCTGTGTATTTCCCCCCTGGAATTCATTATGCTCTGCGTGTCTGTGACATCTCAGCTAGCAGCTGTGGAAATGATTGTGTGATCACTAAAAACTGTAGCTTTAGGTGAGAAATGGGCAACAGGAACAAAGAAAGTATTAATGTGCGGTTTTCTGTCCTCATATACATCTTATTAATGCCAAGGGAAGGAACGAAAACCTATAGAATCATGGAAGAATTTAAGTTGGGAGGGCCCTCCAGAGGTCTCTAGTCCATCCTCCTGCTCCGGTGAGATCGCCTTGCTCAGGGTCTTGTTCAAAGTAAGTCCTTACCTGCAGTGCCTGTGAGCCACTGGCAGCGCTTTGAGGCAACCGTGACTCTTCTTTGCAGACTGAAGACTTGCAAAATGGAAACTTTTAATCATCAGCCTGTCTGAAAGCAGTTACTATCCGCTCCGACTGTAAATATATCTTACAAACGACTGAACTTTCTATACGGCAGAGGCACCTGCCAATTTCTGCCACGCTTAGCGATCGTGCATCTTTCCATAAGCCCCACGTTAAGGCTTAGCAAAGTGACTGCTCACCCTTCCTGCTCCTCACAGAGACACGGCCACGGCTCCCCTGGACAGGGTGCTCGCAGGGGACCGAAGGGAAGCCTTGGAAAAGTGCTGAGCTATTTCTTCCCCACCTACTAGGGACTGGGCTCCACAGCTAGGCAGCATCCCGCTGAAATTCACTCTTATATGGCTTCGCTTGGCCAAAAGCATCATGAGCCTGAGCGAGGTTTGGGTTTGTGATCATATCCAAAATTGGACATGTTTTGCCAGGCTTTTGCTATGAAAATTGCTCACAGCTCCATTGACTGGCTGTGCTGCCTCTGCAGCATCAATTTTATCCCTGGCTGACACCTTTGATTTTGGAAGTTGCCTCCATTTTCCAGGGAAAGGTATGTACATTAGTTATTTTTGGATAGCATGTATTTAATCTCCCACAAGAAATGGAGCAATTCACTTGTTCCTTATTTCCAGAGCCACTACATTTCTCTTGGTGACAGCTCCAAGGAACAGAAATCCTTAACTTGTTTAACGTCTTCATTTGGGTGATCAAAAGACATCTAACCAAAGATCCGCTTCTGTACTACCGTGAGGAAAATAACATGCAGCACCTGGTAGGTAAAGCAGCTCCTCCTCATCTTGAGTAAAAGGGAATGTTAAAAAGGAACCTGGTTTTGGATGGTCCTTATATCTGCTTGGAAGCCAAATTAAAACGCTACTAACTGTTCATCATTTTCTCTGGTCATTCTTTTATGTTTAGTTGAGGATAAACTGTGGTCTTTGCACCATGTAAAGTGTATTTAGACTCTTTGCTTAAGTGAAAAAGGAGTTATCTGTGCCAGTACTGAAGTGCATGGGGAGAAATCTGGGACAGTCACAGGGGCTGCCAACGGAAATAACCGATGGAAGATCTGACTGTGTTTAATTGAAAACACATAAAGCAGAGGCATATATTGCGAGTTCCTTGTGAAGGAAAAGTGACCGAAAGTAAGCGGTGACTTCAGAGGGGCTGCAGTACAGAGCCTGGGGGGTTCTCAAGCCTGTCCACAGACTTGCTCCGTACACGTGTCCTCGGGAGAGCTGGGCTGCTTGCTCATTACAGAAGTGATTGATCCTGCTAATAGGTAGAGGGGTCTCTTCCTCAAATCAGAAAATGCAAACCTTGCTGGAGTGTTACGAGTTCAGCAATGTGCAGCTCAACAGCAACTGTCCCGAAGTCCTGACGTGTTTGCAAATTTGCTTTAAAAATAATTAAAAAAATAAATTTAAAAAAAGAGTAGAACAGTGGCTGTCCTTGCAATGCAGGCTGGGCTCTGAGCGTGTGTTGCTGGCTGTCGCAGCGTGCGCAGAGGCCGTTGCTCGCTGCGGGGAACACCCCTTTCCTGCGGCGCTGCAGGAAGGATATCCTCACCAGAGGTGCGGCAGCCCTCGCTTAAATACCGCGTCGTGCTTGTGGGTTGAGGCTAAGTGCAGGGAACTCCAGATGAGATTAACACTGCTTGGGTGAAGGCAGCAGAAGTCAAGATCTGGATTTGGGTCCAAGGTAAATAACAAGTTGAAACGAGGTAAAGAACATAGGGTCGTGCCACCGGAGCAGTGTAAAAACACCATCTCTGTTACGTGCTGGGTACTGATGGAGTAGCTCTAATGAGGAGACTGAGAGTTGAGGCACAGGCGAATGCTGTTTGGTCTGGTACAAATTAAACCATTTGTTCATATATAGCACCAGTTCACACGTATGGAAAAAGGCTGCTGTGTTTAGTCAGCAGTTTTTGGTTGGTTAGTAGAGTTTTTCTGGTTGATGCCAGCTATTTCAAAAACTGAATGAAAAGCCACAGGATGTTTGCAGAAGCTCTTGCGTTAGTTGTTACAGATGCAGACTCACCCGTGACTCAGTATCTTTGGTGCTGCAAAGCAATGCTCGTGGTTGCAGGACACCTCAAGGTCTCTTTAAGCTGGTGGTCCCGTGAGGGTGCCGAGAGTCAACAGGGCAGAGCTGGCCCATTGCTATCAAAACACCTTTGGGGAGTCTTTCTCTGGTCCAGGCCCCTTGCTAAATACCAAAAGGAACAGCCTTGTCTTTAACTTCTGCTACCTGACAGCCAGTTAAAGGGCCTTTTCAGACCTGTTTCTGCCTTCCTCCTTCCACAGCATGTGCTTCAGATCACGCACGCAGCCCGCAAGCTCCCCGCGGGCTTGTTTGCTTTGGCTTTTCTCCCTCTTCTACCGTACTTTGCACCAGAGCGAGGCGTTTCCTCAAACGCAGATGCTGGAAAGGTCACCCAACAATGGGACAGTTCTTGTTTTAGAGTTTTGATAGCAAATATGTTTTTCTTTCTTGTTTCATCGGCTATAGGATGGAAAAACACACCAAGGAATGTTTTATCGTCCCTTAGAAAGCGACACCGTCTATTCAAAACTGTCCTCTGATGAGGAGTCACAGGAGAGAAAACCACCATCGTTTGGGGACTGAAACAAGCAGTTGTTGAATGACCTTTGAATTTCCAAGTCCAGCTAATTTGGCAGAGAAGAGTGGAAAGTGTTGATAAAATAGATCCCTCTTTCCGGTATCTTTCTATACAATTTAAAGGCTGCTAGAAAGGTCAGCACCGCTCTGTGTCTTCAAAAAACCGTATGTGTTGGGCCAAGCATGAAATTTGGGGGTGTATGGGAGCAACCTCAGTGAACGTGGTTTGTAGCCTGGGCAGTGAACCCACTGGGTGGACCTGGAGAAAAATAAATAGAGCAACCACAGTTTTAAATTCTCACAGAGAAAGGGGAGTAGGTTTCTTTTTTCTCTGACTCCTTTTCTTTCTTTCTCTGTGTCTCACGCACATACACACACACACACACAGGGTCTGTTTTTCCAGAGTTCTAATTGACTCTAAATCGATCTGATTGAATAGGAGCACCAAAAATAAGGAAAACTGCCATTTCTCTGTCTGGTGTTTAACAGCCCGTCGGTGCGACCAGCACCTAACGCCTGTGCCGTAACGCTAGCACATCTGTTATGAGAAACAGCTACCAGTGGGAAATGGTGAGCTGTGTGTGCTCTATGGTTACCCACAACACAGGAGCTGGAAGATGAAACACTTCAGGCCAGAGGAACAGTTCACTACCTCAGAGTCACAGGAAACACACGTCAGGTTTTGTAAAACCAACAGAAATATTCACGCTGAACCGTTCACCTGCCTTTGCCCTTCTGGTTGCATCGCTCCCCGCTCCCCCCGCTCCGGTTCCAGCCCTCCCTCCCTGCCGCTCTCCCGAGGGCTCCTGCCGCCGGCACTGCCTCTCTCTCCCACCGGCCGCTTTGGATCCAGTTTTCCCACTGGCGAGGGATTGCCGAACGCTGGTGACGCCCGAAGCTTGCACGCGACGACATGCCTTTCCCCTTACGGATTTGCGCTCCGCCACGTAGGAGCTTGGCCTTTGTTTTGCCCGTGTTAGCAGAGCGCGTCACACTACTACGGGAAATCAATGTGGTTATTCAGCTGGTGACGAAACCACGTGTGCATTTAAACGAGCGTCATAGCGGGCTGCTCCTCTGCTACCGCAACAAGCGTCGAGATGGGAGGCAACGGATCCTTTGGAAAGGTGCTGCAGAACATAGCTCCATCCAACCTTAGCGACTCGGTATTTTACCTTGCTAAGCTCTGGATTACAGGTGACCCTCGTCGTCGTCCGTAAATCCCGGACACTAGCAGGGCCTGTTAATCGGCATTTTTCAGTGCGCTGTGAGGCGGGAAGTTGAATGCTTTGATCATAATGATTGTTTTATGAACCGCACGTCTAAAGTCGTTCACCTCTCATGTTCCACATACCTTTGCTTTAGGTCAGGGGCATTGCTAGGCCCTAAGATAGCACGTAAGACTTATGTTCATATGTCAACTCTTGTTTACAGCGGTTCGATACCATTCTTCGGGATTTCTGTCACCGAAAAGAGATGCAAGGCAGAAAAATCCTCTCTTGCCAAGGAATGATTCCAAAATTTCAGAAGAACAAGAAACTTAATGGTCTGAGTTTTGTAATTCCCTCCCCCCTATAAAGCTACAACTTATATGAAGAACTAGACGAGCATCGTACACGGCTTTACAAACACTTATAAAAGGCTCAAAACACCTAAAAGTGGGAACCTGACCTTCTCCCCAGGGTGGAAAAGGAGAGTAAATTCTGGCTAATTTTAGTTACGTGACTTTTACTGTTGCTTCATGACAGTTGTACCAACGTGGTATTGTTGAGGTTGGAACAGATCCCTGCTTGAAGAATAAATTAGATAATATACGCTTATAATTGTTGCTTTGTTGAAAAACCATGGAAGGGTTTACATGGTCGGCCTGATCTTTAAGTGAAGAATTTTGGCCTAGTAATAAATGTTAAGTAAGTAGGAGAAAAGGCTGTGTCTTAAATCGGTATAATCTACACAGAAAGCAAGAAATCTAACTTCTGTCTGGCTCCTGTCTCAGAGACAATTTTATTTCTAGAAACACAAATTAATGTACTGGACTAGACCTCACCACAGTGCAGAGGTGAAATCACTTCATATAAAAACATTAGAAGACAGGCTTTTAGCAAGAATTGCCTGGATTATTCTGGTCTGGCCTCCGTACAGGACTTTAGGATGACAATAATGTGGCTGTTGGTTCCCGTTCGCTGCCCAGGCACAAAAGGTGTTTGTCCAAGGAAACAAAACACAGCGGTTGCTGCAGCCGCCGTCGCTGTTCTGTCCCTGGGGAACCGCTGGGATTTACACAGAAAGGTCAAATAAATAACATAAACATCTCCCAGTCTCTAATTTTCCTTAATTAAAAAGGATCAGATACTAATTAGTGATATTAATTGGGCATATCAATCTCAAATGGGTCCAACAGAAGCCATTAAAATCTGAGTGCTCTCTTACAAGAGTGGGAAGCTCTTCGTTTTTCTTGCAAAGTAAAGCATATCCTCCTCAGAATTTGCACCTGCATTTGTTGGGAGTAAGAAGTGTTTGCGAGTCCCCAGGGTCGTTGCTGACCACCTTTAGGTATTGCTTCCTTGGGAGTTTGAACTGGTGCTTTTGGGCAAAGCTCTGAATATGAGGAGTTCTTGCAGTTATTTCCCACCGCAGTCCAGCTTTGCTTTTGCCAGCGAGATTAGAAATGGCGGTTTCAAGCTAAATGTCCCAAATTTCTCAGCCTGTTACCTGGCAAAGGATGTTTTTGTAATGTCCATCTTCCTCTGAAGTTACCCCAGCGTCCAAGTGAAGAAGGATTGATCTCCAATTTCTCCATCTCTCATCAGATCCTCCTCCAACTTGCAGTGCTTTCCCACACCTACTTTATTAGCGAATACAGTTTTCATATCTTTGCTGAAAACTGTATTAACAAGTTACTGCTTTGTCTTTTTTGACATTGTACAATTATTGTTTTATAGGAAAAGTTGTTCTGTTCATGCAGACTATGTTCAGTAGTCTCAAACGTGTGTTTTATCCTCAGATAAATGGTTAGCTCTGTTCTTGTGTAGCATAGCACAAGCTGGGCAATTACGGCGCTTCCATGACAAAGCCTTCCTTAAAGTGCTTTCCTGAGGTGATGCTTGTATAACTATTAATCTAAACATCTTTTCTGATAGTAAAAGCAAGCCACGAGACAGCTGTCTGTATGTTGTGTGTTTAAACATAAATGGCCACTCTTGTGCTGAGGTGTGTTCTGGAGTGGCTGGAAAAAAATTCCTCATTTATTCCTTTAGGAGACAAAGGTTTGATTCAGCCACTTGTTATCACTTTTTGCACTTATACAATGCAAGAAACTATAATAGTAAACGCACTTGGAATTATATGCAGCTTCATGACTTGGTTTTGTTCAAAAAGTGTCATAAAAATTGCCGAGCAAGGGAAATGTGTACTCTGTGCAGGGGAAAACTGTACTCTGTGAGTACCGAACCGCCGCTTCTCTCCCAGCATTTTGGATGAGGCAGTTTATGGATCATGTTCACCTCCGTGTCAGCAGGTCACTGGCTGAGACATGGCCTGTACCGCTTCCCAAGCCCAGAGACCAGCAGCTCCGGAACTGCAGGAGAACAGCGATCCCAGCAGCCGCAAGGACTTCGCCTGTTAACGGTACGTGGTAGATCAGGGACGGCGTTGAATTCTGCGGTGAGGAAGAACACACAGGTGTCCAGGGAGGAAAACTATTTTCTTCTGAGAACCCTACTGATAAACACCAAGAGCCGAAGAGTTTTCATAAAGCCCTGGAGTGTGCTTGGTGATGGCCAAATGGTTTAAAATCATGGTCATCACAGTTGCCCATGGAAAATGGGTGAGCTACAGAAGGCTAGCTCTGCAGAATTAATGGTGTCTCACGGATAGACCACCCAGGCAAACATGCAGAAAACATTTAGGCCAGGTCTACATTACAGACTTTTTCCAGTTTAGCCGTGTTGGGCATAGGGATGGTGGCCTGTGATCCCTCACCCGCAGAGCCGTGCTAGCAGAAGCACGCTTTTTTGAAAATATGTAAAAAGAAATTTACTTTTATTTTCATTGGAATCCTACAAGTGTCTTTGACAATCATTGCCATAATATTGTTTATATAAGCAGAGGTACCCATATATGAAGTATGGAAAGATTGCCACGTTAAGAACACAAGAGCTGGGTTGAGCCCGAGATCCTCTTGAGTGTCTATGGGATGTTGCCATTCTACTGACATATGGTAATGTTTTCTCCCAATAATCTCCTGCAGAAGTAGTTCTGGGCCAACTACTCATACATTCAAATTCCATAAAATATATAGCAGAGTTTATAAAGTTATTAGAACAAAAATGGTTTTGGAGATCTCATTTCATTGTACAATATGCGGCTTCAGCAAAAGAAATCTGTAAACAGATATTTCAGCTGAATACAAAACTCTTTAATATTTATTCTGACAATCCTAATGGTGGATTTCAGCCAAAATGTTTGTGCAGTTTCATGCCTTAAGGTTTCTACTTCAGATTTAGAGCTGAATGTTTTCCTGTGTGATGGATGATTATTTAAAACTGCTGCTCTTTCCAGTCCTCTAAACGCCAAAAGACAGTTTTTGTTGCAAGCTATAATTTAACTGTAGAGCCAGATTCTGCATGCACTTCATGTCAGTGTTTGTACATGAGGATCAAATCTGGGAGGCTACCCTATGCAAAAGTAAGAGCAGAACAGAATCAGGTCCTTCAGGATTCAGTTAAAAAGTAATAAATAATATTAATATACATCTACTAAATAATTATGTTTGCTAAAATAATCAAACTGAGGCACCACCAGAATCTTTATGGCAATTAAAAATCTTCTACATTAAAATTGCTTTCTGCAATTGTTGCCTATACATCTAGCGCCAGGCTCGAGCCTGGGTAAAAGTCAAATGAAGAAAGTTTCATATGGCTCCGAGTACATATTAGCGCCTCCAAAATCCAGAGGATGCTTCAGGAGAGAGATACAAACGAAGCAACAATTATATGTGTATATCCCAGGAATAACTGGCTCGTCGATGCAGAGCTAATCAGTGCAAGTAGCCGAACTTTACCCAACGATTACTCTCAGCTTTGAGCAGCAATATTTGCAACCCTTTGCCATAAGCAAAGCCCATAATACCCTCCTGTGGCGTCAGTGATGACAGCTATCGTCCATCTTTTGATACCGATTAAATTACTTCATATTCCATCTGCACAAGCCAGGTTGATATAAAATGATGTGAGAGGTGTGAAAAGAAATAGGTTTTTAAAGTTAATTTAAATAGAGTACCCTTTCAAAGGCCTAAGGAAATGCTAGTGAGCAATGGGGAGCAGTTAGTGTAATAATGGAACAGAGGCGTGGTTATGGAAATTACTATGTTCATTAAACATTTATTCTGAATGTAACCCTTTACTCTCCCCATCTATAGAAAATGTAAAACACAGGTCAAAGTGGGCGGTGCACCTGAACTGCTCAAATTACTTTAGTGACTGACTGCAAGTTTATACTAAGGTTAGAATTTCACAATGATTCTTTCCCATTTGCTTTTTTATATTCATTCTAAGTCTAAATAGAAAGGCAATCATGTAATGAGATTAACACAAATTCTGGTGTACTTTTACTGAACAGCTGATTGCCAGTATATGTCATTATCGTTATCATGTGGCTACAGGCTTAGGCATCCATGAAAAATACTATGATTGCTTTAATGGGGTTTCTTTTCAAGATCTTTGAGAATATTGTTGCCAGAAGTCGTTCTTCTCAATTTCCTCTCAGTCCTCTTTGTTGCTTCGTGAGCCTTTAACTACTTGTGTCTAGATGCTAACGAAGGTTGCATGACTGATGGGAAATACGTCGCGTGAGAAACGGTGACCTATGAGGAATGACGCTCATGAAGATGCACATTCATCCAGTCTGTGCATAACCTGTAGAAATCAGAAGGAAATAAAAGAATATTTCTACCACATATACCCAGCTCTGCAGCTAAAGTTGCAGAAACTGCTCCGTATTGAGTTTTAGTCCCCATGTCATTGCAGAACAGCTGTAATTGTGAGCACTGGGACTTGAAAGGCCAAGCCAAACCTGCACGCAAGTCGAGGCGTACGAGCACCGGTGGCCCTCGTACCTGGCCTTGCTGGGCTTTGTGGCACAGTGCTGAGGGCTCGGGAAAGGTGTTCGGAAAATGTGGCTGCAGGGGTTTCTCCCTTGACCTTACTGAATACAATTTATGTTAAGTAAATATCCGCATGCATTTTATTCCAACCTCTGTAACCAAACCTAAATTAAGTCAATAAGACTTTGCCCAAGAACATGTATTTTGGTTTGGTTCCTAATTTTAATGTTTAGATAAAACTGAAGAGATTTGGTTTTTATCATTATTCTTCATTACTAGTTGGCATCTAACTTTCATGAATGAAAGCAGACTGGCTGCTCTCCCATAGTTAATTTATTTAGGCCAAGTTGAAACATCTGACTATTATTACATGGCCTTATTGACACACTGGTTAGAGATTCGCCGAACAGAAGTGGGAGAGACAGTTTTAATATCCTCTTCAACAAAATTTTCTAGGAATAGAGGTGTGTGTTCAGGTGCAGAGTAAGCTCCGTACGTAATTTTGCATCAAAACCTTAGAGCCTCCTGCGGCAGCGCAGCAGAGGGCAGCAGGGTGGGAAGCCCTTTCCGAGCCGAGGTGCTCTGCCGTGGCGGACGTAACCCTGGAGGAGCCGCGGGCTCCTCCAGCGCTGCGGGGTGGCTGGAAGGGGACCCACAGCTGATGTGGGATGACGCGTCGGATGATGCGCCAGGGTGATGTCCAACACACAGCCGTTAAGCCAGGCTGCCGGCGCCGGCTTTGCCCCTCACTGCCGTGATTGCTTCCCTAGCTGGCACAGTGGAACCCGGCCGGCGGCGTGACCGGCACTCAGTGTGCACGCACTGTGTGTAGACCACACCTGTATCTGCAAGTTACAGAAAGAACAGTGGGTCCAGGCGTTATCCCAGGAACACCACGCTGTCCCCTCCACTTTTTAAGAAGTCAGTGTTGGCCCTTGCAGCAGTTAAGCCTTAGGCATAGATTCCTTGGCTTTTCTGGAAGGTTTGACATGGTCATAGCAAGTTCCCTGACCACCACCCCATGGCTTCTCCTCGCTTATCTATCCATATCCCACCTCCGTCCTTTGGGATCAGGGCCGAAGGAGGCCGGCAGTCTCTGGGAGATGGGCTGCTCTTGCTCGCCTGTATGCAATATGAAACGCATTTCGTGGTTCCCAGAGATTTGAGCTAGAGGTGTCTTATGATATTCTGGTTTTCATAAGTTTGAGGTTTTCTGATGTTTTGGGACTGTTGTCATCTTGATTTATTTTCTGGGTTTGAAAGGTTTGAACTTATATACTCATCTTTAGGTTTGTGCCTGTCTGCTCAGCACTTCACTGAGCTGCTTCAACATTTTTTCTTCATAGAAGATAAAAGATTTCTATGCTGGAGTAAATGTGAAGATGGCAAAACCCTCTTGAGGCATTTTGGTCTTGTTTATTCGGAAAGAAAAATGCAGTAGGAGATTTTCGAAAATGCTGCTGTGGGAAAGAAGGGAACAGCGTCTCTTTTGGAAATCTCTTGCACGAATTACCTAAATGATGTGATCAATAACCTATTCCCATGGTGTCCTCCCATGGGAATCTGCAATAGCACTGCCAATGGTCTGGAATGTGGGAAATCAGACATTCAAACAGAAATGGTTTTTGAGAGAAGTGTGAAGAAATCCAGCCACTCCAATACGGTGATTTCATCTGAAAGACAACAAGAATATTGCTGGAAATGGTAAAGCAGCGAGGTGTGAATAAGACTGTTCACTTCGGTGGTGGTTCTCGTCTCCCTCTTCCCCAGCACTGGTGGAGGGTCTGTAGGAGGACACGTCCTTCTGCTGGCCTCGTCTCAGCACCATCTCTGCTCTTTATGCCATTTGTGTAGTGCCGGTTTCTGACTCCCTGCCCAGAAGGACAGACTTACAGTGGAGAGGGAAAGACTGGGCAACAAAGAGGTTTATTTTCCCGTTTTTCCTCAAGCGCGTGCTGAACATGGTGACTCTGAAAGATTATGGAAGAGCTAACAGCTTCTGCTCCCCAACTCCTCCTGCTCCTGAGTGCCAGAAGACAGGAGCACGTCTGGGAAAGCGCTGCTGCCCGAGCATCCACTGTCTGCGCCTGCTCACAGTAGAGAGAAGGTTCTGGAAAAGACTGATCGTGTGGGCCGATCCAGCACAGATGATCAGCTTCTCCCTCGCTGCAATCAGCTGCAGGGCAATTGTTTTGAGTTTTCTGCAACTGTCAGATTTGTTTTAAACCCGTTATTCTCTGACCACTTAAGATTGTAGAAACAAGTATTTTCCCTTTTTTTTCCCCCCAGCTGTTTGATACTGTGCCAGCACCGAGTAATTCTGACAGTTCAGTCTGAGAAAGGGAAAAGGCAAGATCTCCCCTCTTCTCTTTACAAAGGCATTTTGGGGTCAGTTCTTCAGCTTTGCAAAAAATGCAGCTCAGGAACATTCACAGGTTTCTTCTGCCAGAAGAGCTCTGTGGCAGTAACTTCATATAGCTAGGGAAACGTTCCGCTGAGATAAATCATCACCGCCACTTTGACAGCAAATATCCATCTTCAGCCCAGACCACTTAATGGCCATGAGCTAATCTTCATTGTAAATACCATTTCCAGTTTTGCTTCAAACAGGTGGAATGTCAAACGGTGAATGTTGGCCAGCTGAAATCATTTTGATGTTGATCAGAACCATGGTCTGAGCTCTAGGTCTGAGGGCAAAGACAAAGATTAAGTGTCATCCTGCAGCAAAATGATGTATTTGGTTTCCGGGGAAGAACAGAACTGAACTCCTTATTTCCAAGACCCCTGGCTGAAATTATTCCAAGTCCAGGACTTTAAGTCTCCACTCCCAGCTGAAACACACAGGTTTTCAGAGCATTTGAAGTAGATACGCAAATTTTAGACAACTAATAAAAGTTATCCTCCAAACAGAGAGGGAATTCCAGCTCCAGGGCAGAAGAGCTGGTGCCCCAGCTCCTCACTGTCTGCCCGTTAGTGTCGGCATTAGCGCTCTGGGAGCACAAGACTCGCAGGGACCCTCTGGAATGACTCAGTGTGGCCAGTCCCCACAAACGCCCGTCCCCGCTAACCACGTCAACGGAAGGATGCTCCCTGCAGAGAGACGGCCACGCCACACGCACGGCCTCCGGCCGTCCCTTGGCCCCTGCCTCAGTTTCCCAGCTGCGCCAGCAGCAGGAGGAGGATGGGAGGGTTTCATACCAGTCTGATTCAAGTGCTGGAAGAAGGAGCAGAGGATTCACGCTTCCCACTATCATAATGTTCAATAATTGAAGTGCCACAGGTACCTGCAATCTGAGGTTGCAGACAGGCAGTGCTGACATCCAGCTGCGGGGAGCGAGGACGTGGGTACATTGGCTGCTAGTACTCTTTGGAGAAAACTTATCAGTACACAACTCTCCAATTACCTTGCCTGCCTGGCTGAATCATCGACCATATCATGCGGCTGTTTAGGTTTGCACTCCTCCAACTTACCATTTTCTTTTATGCCATTATATTTTCTATATCCTTTCCCCTAGTTCCCTATGATCTCGTCCAAAATTAGCCGACATTGTGTTTCCTAGCCTTTTAACAACTATTAGAGCGGTTTTACCAAATGATTGCTAAAAAAGACTTTCAAGCTTCCCAAACATAATCACATATTAAAAGAATAAAGGAAATAACATGCTGCGCTAGAGTGACTTCACAGGCTTATTCCTTTCTACCAATTAATGGCTTTGAATGAAGCTGTAATTGAGCAGTGACTAATACCGAAATACCAAATGCAGAGACTGTCTTCTCTCTCTTATTTAGATCTTGTGCATCATTTTATAACAATGCTGAATAACAATAATAATACTGTATTGTGGTTTCTCCAAGGATCTCAATTTGTTTATTAAAGTTACTGTACCAATCCATAAGGGCTCTTAGGAAGCCAGCACAGTTTAGGAGTTACAGGCTTAAGAAACACAGGGCAGAGCCAGACGAGACAGCGGAGCCGGAGGGACAGCTCGCTGCTGCCAAAACGGGCAGCTGCGCTCCCCTTCCCTGCCTGCTGTGCCCGCGTGCGTACCCCACAGCACCCGGCTGTGCCCCCCAACACCCCCCAGCGCAGCGGGGAGCGGGGAAGGGGCGCAGAAGGGGCAAGGCAGGAGGTTCACCCTCTTCTGCCTGTTCTGGGCTACAGCATCTGCCTGAACTGCAGGCTCTGCCCTGGGCTGTGGCTGCCGGTGTTCTCTTCCAGCGAGCCATAGTGCGCTCGGTGCCTCATCGCCCTCATCCGCAACCTGTTGCTGAAGGTCAAAGCCAGGCCAAAAGGGAGGTAGCGCCCTGGTGCCCGGTCCTGGCAGACCCCTGCATTGCCAGGCCCGTTTCACGGAGGTGGAGACCCAAACACAGAGGTTCAGTGACCAGCCTGAAGCCGCGGCCCCC
>NW_010523262.1:0-345 GCF_000687285.1 Phaethon lepturus
TGATAAAGCCCCTTTTCCTCCAGGGCCATCGTCCCCAGGAGCCCAAGCAGGCCCAGGGCTTATGGGGAGGTTGGTGCCATGCTGCGAGCAAGGGCTGGTTTTGGGGTGAGTGCTGGTTTGGCTAACGAGAGAAAAAAAAATACGGTTTCCTTGTAAGCAAACAAAGCTTGACTTTATTGCCTTTAAAGTGCAACTAGCACAAACAGTGGCAAAAGTGCAAACACTGATAATGCTCGGAACATTTTGAGCTGTGCAAACAAGCCGGAGGTGGAGGGGTGTGTTGAAATGAAGGGGTGAGGGGGGCCGGGGGGGAAGGAGGGCTCCCGGCCCCAGCATCCCCCCCCC
>NW_010523262.1:398-8486 GCF_000687285.1 Phaethon lepturus
GGGGGGTTGAGGCAGCCTCTGTGCGAGCAGGGCTGAACGAGAGCCCTTTGGAGCACAAAACCCCCACCAAGGTGCGATGCAGATGTTATTACGTCATTTTTAGCCCCAGCGGAGGCTATGCCCTGCCCCGGCAGCAGGAAAAGCCCCAGGGCCACGCAGCAGAGCCGCCGGGACGAGGCGGAGCCGTGCACCTGCCTCGCTTTTCCCCTTCCCCCCCTACCCCACCTCCGTTTTCCCGGGCAGGCGGCTGTGTTGCACATGCCTCGCTCTCCTCCCGCGCCTCGTTCAGCATCTTCCACCCCATCCAGCTCTCCGAAGCCTCCTCTGGTCGATGATCCGCAGGTGGCTGCTGTTTATCCCAGCCCTGCCCCGCTGGCCCCTTGCGGGGTGACCACAAGCCCCTGCTCCCCACCCTGAGGGCACGTTTTGCCCTGGGCAGGGGAGGGTGATGCGCGGGAGGCTCGGTGCTTGCAGACGGGAGGCAGCTTACAGGGACCCGGAGCACCAGCGCTGCAGGTAGGGATTAAGGTCCAGCTCCTCCAGAGACGTTTAGGCATCTGCCTCCTGTTACTTCGGATTACCAAGCAGGCTGGGAAAGGCAGGCCGCTGCAAACTGGGTCAAAAGAAGAAAGGGAGAGCCCACGGGTGGATCACCGGAGAATCAGGCAGGGTGAAGGGACCTCAGCCTTTATCTCGGCTCCATCCCTCCAGATCCCGATGCTCCAGAGGGTCCCTCCAGGCTGTTTCTGCTGCCCGGCTGGGAGGGGAAGAGATGCCCAGTCAGGGTAGCCCGATCCCGCACGCACCCCCATGGCTCTCAGCACAGCCCTCCTCGCCCCGGCACGGAGGGATTATCCCTAATCCAGCCTTGGGGAGTGGGAGGAAAGCTTTTCTTTCGAAATCCGTCGCCTGCCCCCGTCCTGCACGGGTCACCCCGGATCGCTCCCCTTGCTGCCCAGGCTGCCGTGTGCCGGCTCGGACACCTCCCTGCCCGCTGCTCCAGCTGATGGGGTCACTGCCAGCCGCGAGTTTTTGGGAAACCGGGGACCCAAGACGCCTTTCCCTCTCTGCAAGAGGTCAGCCCGTCCTCCAGCACTGGCACCTATTTTCATACAGTCAGAAAGACCTGAATACTGGGGAGGAATTAGTGTCTTTGCCAGACCTACCCAAAACCAGCCAGTTCAGAGTGTTACTGAGGGAAGGAACATTCTGTTTAGAATGATGATACACTCACTTTTGTAAGGCTTGGGAAAATGGGCTGAAGTACAGTACATAAAATTATGTAAAATAGACATGCTGGGGTAAGTTCTGTTGCCTTGGGACAAAATGATGGATTTTTAAAATTTTTTTTAAAGCTAAAGCTTCCTTTACTTTTGCTCCTACTTCTGCCAAGTCTCTTCTGAGTGAGGATTTGGGGCATTTTCCCAGCTGGGCTCCATTTTCTGGTAGGAGAGGCCAGCGCAGGAGCGCCTGGACTCGGAGCAGAGAGGGTGATGCGCGTCGGACGTGACACCTGGTGTGGCTTTGGCCCAGTGTGGCTTGTTGATATAGTCGAGGCTGGAGGCCAAAAGCAATACGGGATGAGAGTAAAACAGCTCAGGCAAGCAAGCAAGGGGGTTTTCTCAGCAGCGTCTTCGCCGGGCGATGTGGGTGATGCTCCCACTGGTGCGCTGGAGTGCACCCGGGTGGGCAGACGAACAGCAACAGAGGCCGGGACGCGTGCCCGTCCCGGACACGCTGTCCCACGACGGTACCCAAGACATTCAAGGACGGAGCCAGACAAAACGGGTGCTCGGTGCTGTCGGGTTTTCGGAGCAAGCTGTTATTCTCAAACAGGCTCTTTCTCTCCTGCTGCTCTACCCCAAACACTCACTTTCCTTCCAAAAATCACGACGAGCACCACTTGAGTTAGTGAGCCCCATAAACCCCGTTTTCCCCCAGCCCTGCCCCATGGGGGTCTCCTCTGCTCCTCTGCAATGAGCAGCTGTACCTCACCCACGGGGCACTGGAAGCTGTCAGGCCTAAAAATTCACAGCTCCCCGGGGAGCAGGAAAGCTATTTTAGAGGCTTCAAAATTGCAGCAGCCCAAATTATTTCCTGAAGGCTGCATTAAGTTATTCAGGCATCTGGCTGCACAGGTATAAAGCAGCTCGCTCATAAAAATGCTGCTCTGTGATAATTTCCTTGCGTTTTCCCACAGTCGTGTTTTTTCTCTGTGCTTCCAGGATGGGGGGGAATAACCTTCTACTAGTGAGCTTGTTCAGGATGAGATAAGAGGATTTTTTTTTTGTGTGCGTGCACACTCACAAGTATCCATGTGCCCACCCTTGGCTTGGAGCTTGAGATCGCCTCATCCACGGCAGTGGCTGCATTCACCCAGCTTTGGCTTAGAAAGGCAACCTGAGTCCTGTAAGAGGTAACGTTTACCCAGGCATGGCTAGTGGGGCAGATGGATTTGGGGAGAGCCCTGGAAAGCAAAGCCACCACGTCTCTGGAGCGCTAAGCCCAACAGAAACATGCTTGGGTTTCCTCTGTGGGGGCCCAGGGCGGAGAAGCGGGCTCGGTGCCCTCCCCGCCGGGCAGCCCCTGTCCCAGCGTTACGCCAGGGTCAGGCGCCCGCATCACGCGCCGGAGCATCGCCGCAGACTGGCACTTCACAGCTGCTTTGAGGTGCTGCCAGGGACTGCAGGTCACGACTGCCAACAAATCAGAGCCATTGTGCTCCATCGCTCTCCCCCTCCTTCCCCCCCGTTAATAGCCCCTTTCTGTACCCAGGGAACGTGATTCAGCATCATCCCATCCCGCTGCGAACCCCAGCTCTGCTCCAGGCTGCCTGCCCGTGCCCACCACAGCCGATGTCCGGGTGAGTGCACCTTCAGCCTTGCAGCCCCCCTGCCCCCCAAAAAACCCACTTTGCTTTTGTACCAGGGCATTTGTATTGAGTCGGTGCATTCAGAAAAACCTCTGCCACCACAGTATCCCTAAGCCCTTCCACCAAAAGCGGGTCGTACCCTCTGACGGCTGCAAAAGCATCTCCCCCGCTCACCCCGCAGCTGATGCGTGGTACCCGGAGCAGCGGCGCACAGCAGCGGGCGTCCCAAGGTGAGGGCTCAAGCAGGTGGGTTGTTCAGAGACCCTCCGGGAACAC
The DNA here is from genome assembly GCF_000687285.1 of Phaethon lepturus. Classification (NCBI taxonomy): domain Eukaryota; kingdom Metazoa; phylum Chordata; class Aves; order Phaethontiformes; family Phaethontidae; genus Phaethon; species Phaethon lepturus. The sequence continues at coordinate 3,547 of NW_010523262.1, forward strand.
GAGCAACCTACTCGAGCTGTTGTTCTCATTTGTTATTCAGCGTTAAGGAAATCTGCACCATTCTCTCGTCCGCCTCCCCATCCCGGAGGATAATTGATGCTAACGTCATTTCATTTTGCTCCAGCTGCTGGGCTCAGGAACAGATGTTTTATTGTTCAAACTGAACACACAAACCCAAAAACAAAACCAAAAAAAAAAAAACACCAACAAACCAAAACCCAACCCAAGAAAACAACAAAAAACAAGTAATTTGTGCTTGTGGTGAGGTTAGCCGCAGCTTCCTCTCCCCAGAAATGCGAGGAGACAGAGCAGCAGCCCCAGGGAAGACCCAGGCCCCCAGGAAAGGCAAGATTTACACATCCAGTCTAAGTGTCAAAGCCCAACACGCGAGGCAGCGTGCCCCCCCAGGCCTGCCACATCCAGCAGGCAGGCTGCTCCCAGCAGAGAGCCCTTTCCCTCGAGCGGTCACCTTCTGGTGGGACGCACCATGACAGCCTTCACGTCCTCCCAGGAGCAGAGACCCACCCCGGTATTTGCAAAGAGGAGGAGCGCAGCGCTTGCTTTAAGACCAAGGATGCATGTCTCCTCCAAGGAGCAGACAAAAATAGGTGCAAGAACGTGCCAGCGACACGTGCATCTCCATCGGTTTGCAGCCGTAGGGGAGTGCCGGGCACCGCACACGTGTCTTCAAGAGCGTGGGATGGAGGGAGGAGGTCCGTCACTTGCTCTGCAGCAGGTGAAAAACAACATCTGGATGTCAGGTCCACCCCTGGTCCAGCCAAGCGCTCTGCTGCATCCTTCAGCATCCCTGTGAAGCTACCACCAGGCAAGCTGTGGAGCAAGTGGAAAACACTTCCCTGGCTGCCAAAAGAGATATGTCCAAAAAAAAACCCAAAACCAAACCTTGCTAAAAAGCCAAAAAAGAGCCCCTAAAACCACCCAGGTTAATAAATGGCTAATATTAATTTTCCCTCTAGCACTAATAACCCTATAGATAAGAACAGCACTTCTCCTGTGCAGAAGAACTGGGAAACACTGGTATCTCTTACACAAACTGGGGAGGAGCTACCAGGACAGGCGTAGCTGTTCTCCTTGCCTCTCTTGCAGAGGCACTTTTGCTGCAGGTGAGACCTGGCCCTGGAACAGCAGTTGGGTAATTTTCCCTGCATGGCCAAAGCAGGAGGCACAGGGCTGCCTGTGAGGCCGACGTGAGCATCTTTTGACACCTCCTGGTGTGCGTGCCACACACTTGGCATTATTTCTGGCAACATATTGGGTTTTCTCCCTGTTCCACAAGAGCGGGGTGATAGGGATCCAATCCTACACACAGCAGCATGAAATGCCCTGGTCCCCCTCGGGAGACTGCGCTGGACCTGGGAACCAGCACGTGGTTTGCAAAACTCCAGGAGGGGAACGACCACGGCATCTCCTCTTAGCAAACCAACAGTGGGGGAAAGCCACCAACTGTTTATGGTTGCAAATAAAATAGACCTCGTCCGTGAAGAGCCCTGGGCTCTGCAGTACCTGCGTTGTAAATCCAGCTGCTGAGACCCGTCGTGGATCAACACCAGATGTGACTGTCCCCTCCAGAAGAGCGCTGACAGGAGAAGGAGTCTGTAGGAAAACAACACAGCAAGAGCGGCAAGAGGCTGGAGGTGGAAAATACCTGTTGGATCACCCACCCCTTCTCATTCAGCTGGGTGAGCAGCAAGGATACGGAGTCAGTAAGTGTCCCCTCCTTTGCCTGGTGACAAATTGCTCCCACTTCAAAACAAGCTCCCTGCGTCCCACCTCTAGCCCGTGGATGCTTCACGCCTGCTCTAAGGCTGCTGCCTCCAGCATCCCAGCTGGCTTGGCAGCGGCCCATAACCACCAGCGTGTTTTAGCTGCGAGCGGGCGAGAGGAGGTGTTGGAGAAACCATCCCAGCAAGCCAGCAGGATTTGGTGTCTACGGGGAGTAGCACCGGCCCACGAGCCCCCTCGTTTGCCAGCGGAGTCCCTGGCGGGGGGTCCAGAGAGGTCACCGAAACCTTCAGGCAGTGGCATCGTATGGGGACGCGTAGGGGAGCAAGGAGAGGGCGGAATCCAGCCCCGTGTCCCGCACCAGTGGAGCCCGGCCAGGCTGGCTGCAGACCCGGAGCCAGGTCAGCTACAGGTACAGAGCCTGAAAGGAGATGTCAGGAGGAGATGTCACGGAAAATATTTACTCCGTGAGGTCAGCGCACCCTTGGCTTCTCTTTGGAGGGGACTTTGAACACAGGAGGGCAGACGTTTCCCGCACGCTCCTGCAGGCGAGAGGCTGGGGAAAAGCAGGCGCTTCCCTCGGCTGGGACGGTGAAAAGCACAAGCGGAAAGTTTCGTGCATAAGGCAAAGCAACTGAGCCTTCAGCTGCTGGCGGCTGGGTGCTTGCTATTAGGGGAAACAGCCTGCTTTGGAAAAAAGGGGATGAATCTTTGAGAACAAGGCTTGGAAAAAACACCCAGAGGGGATGCCGCGGAGCAGGGCCACGGACTGGCAGTGTCACGCCTGGGAGGTGCCGGCGGGCACTGGGTGCTGCCTTAGAGGGAAAAATCACTCCAGAACTGCAGCGCCTTGGAGGCGAGGTGTGGGCACGGGGTGAAGGCGAGCCCTTGCTCTCAGCGTGGACGGGCAGAAAGGCCTCAGCACGCCCACGGGGCATCCTCTGCCTTCCCTGCTGCCCTGCAGAGCCAGCCATCCCCGGCCCATCACATCGTCCTCTGCCACCACACCGGGGAAGGGTGGCTCAGAAAAAGAGATCCCAGTCCCCAAGCCTGAGATCGAAGCGGGGGGCAGGCTCGTGAAACGGCAGGCCACGCGTACCGGGAACGCTGTTCCCTGCTGCAAGCCCACGAGGTGCCACAGAGCAGCCCCGGCAGCCAACGGCTGCGCCGCGTCTCTAGCGATAACAGCGGGGCTTTGCGGCTAGCGATAACAGCGGTGCTTTGCGTCCCCTTCTCCCGGCTCCCTCAGGCAGGGCTCCTCGTCACTGCCTCCGAGGTTCAAGCCACGGTTTGAATGTTGACTCCCATCAGTGTTCACCTCCGGGTCCCTGCATATGTGATCACTGCTGGTTGTTGGGCCACCTGAACAAGGGGATGCCAAACATCTGGGTAGCTCAAGCAGGGAAAACCATGTCCTAGAAGATGACCGGAAAAAGCAGAGGAAGATGTTTCACACCTCGTGAGGAGCAGCTCTCAAACAACGACTCTCGGCACGTCTTGCTTGCCCTAATCGCCAGGCAAATCGGTTGCCTTAAAGCGAGGGTCTGACACTTTCTGCTCTTTCCGGGAGCGTCTCTTGCTACGCTTCCTGGCGAGTTCAGCATCCCGGGGGACAGCCTCTCTCTTTATTTCAGGTTTAGCTCATAGAGTGACCATTTCCCCTGCAGCCACCCCACAGGGGCTGAGACTCCATCACCCCTCGCAAGTGAAAGCGGGCAGGGCAGCTCCCGGTGCCGAGGCAGCCGGGCGGCGCCGCCAGCGGCGATCCACGAGGCGAGACTCCCACCCGCCTGACTCACGCGCTGTCGAGCCCAAGTCCCGGGGAGATGCTTCACTTACGGCACTTGTTGCTGGAGACGAAGAAGAGACCCGAAGCGTGTTCTCAAGGAGATGGGCTGTGCTAAGCCCACACACGTTCCTGTCTGCTAGCTTTTCCCCGCCTCAGCTTTTGACTGCCCACGTTGTCAACTCATCACACCATCAAGCAAGCACGGTACACCCCGGCCTCCTCCTCGGCATATCCAAGCTCCCCACCCCTCCCCAGTATGTCCCAGTCTCGTCTCGGCAGCCCCACACCCCCAGCTCCCTGGGGCAAGGCTCCCATCGTCCTACCAAGCAAAACCCCCACTGAGACCACTTGCAATGGAGAGCCCTCGGGCACCCTGTGCCACCCCAGGACGGGGTCTCCAGCATGGCATGGCCAGACCCTCACCCCCCAGGGGCTCTTCTGGGCACGGTACCAGCAGGAGGGCTGGCCTCTGCCCACTGCCTTGCTGGTCCCCAGCTCCTCCGCTCGGAGCCCCGGCACCCACCCGGCTAGCTGCCCCTCGCCCCTCGCCTGGAGCCGTTGCAGCCAACACTTGAGCCCCAGCTCAGCTGTTGACTCCAGCCCGTCCCTGAGGAGCGGGATGGGGACAGGGAGCCACTCCAGGGTGGAATTTCACTCACTTCAGTGACCTTGTGCCTGCAGCACGCTCTAAAAATACAAATAAACCAGCGGGTGGCACGAAACCCACCCCGCTTCCCGCAGAGGGCTGCTCGGCCAGGCCCTGCCTCCCCGGCTGTGTTCTCCTTTGTGAAAGAAATTAAGCTGAGGGCTAAAAAAAAAGGGCCAGATCCTGTTCTTCCCTGGTCTCAGCTGAAGAATATATTTAGAAATCGATTGGGGCCAATTTGCTGGAGACCCGGGCGTGGGGTTGGGAAGGGGCAGGTTCCCTGTCCCCCTCACACTCCCTGCTTTTGCTAAGCCAGATCAGCCAAGCTCTTCCTATCTCCCCTGGGCTCTCCCATCCCTCAGACCACCCCGTTGTCCCTCTCATCCAAAGCTGTCTGCTGCAGGCAGGCCAGGCTGGGCGCAGGGGGCACAGAGGTCCCCCGTGCCGGGGGGACCCCATCCGCCCCCACCGAGAGCATCTCACCCTCATGGTGTCCTTGCCCCCAGACATCTCCTCTTCTACCACTTCAGACAAGCCCCGAAGCAGCAGCAGGAGCTTTTCTTCCCCGTCCTCACCTTCGTGGCTTTATGCCCCGTATTAACTAATCTCACCCCCGTTCCTACCTCCCCAGGTCTCCTCAGGTCTCACGCTTGGGCTCATCAATACTCAGCCCCCGTGTCGAGGCTGTTAGCAGAAACCTCCCATAAACCCCACGCTGGTCTAATTAATACAACTTGTCGCGATTGCAAAATCCCCTTCCCA
>NW_010523263.1:0-42571 GCF_000687285.1 Phaethon lepturus
CCCCCCTTTTTCTCAATAAGTTGTTTTTTGGTTTTCTTTCTCCTTAGGGCTGCAGAAGCTGAAAGTATGGAGACTTATCTGTCGCTGTTGAAGATGCTCCCCTCCAAAAAGTATTTGACCGGGTATGTGTTACGTAACAAGTTATTAGAAGCGAGGTTTTGGGGGTAATAATTTAATATTTAGCGACTAAACTACAGGGACTGGGCGGTTGAAATCGAGGTATAGGCTTGGTGTTTTGGTTTTAAGGCATGCATCCTTTGTGTGTATGTTCTATCGACAAAAAAATATATCCAAGTGCATATGTAGGTGTGACTAGGAAGAATTGGGCTTGGGTGTAGATGTATTAGCTACACTAGGAATACTGGATTATGGTAAAACATATCTTGCTAGTACTTTCGCCTGCCAAACTGGAGGCATCCAAATCCACAGATTTCTCAGGCATGTCTGTGCAAGAGGAATGTCTTTTTTAATAAGCATGTTTCAGATTTAATGAAGTAAGTACTAAGGGTAATCTGTAACTGCAGGAGGGGAGAGAGAGTTGTCAAGTTGATACTAATAGCTTTGTTTCAGAGCAGTTTACAACTCCTAGGAGAGCATCGTACTGTTCAGTGATGTTTACTGTCTTGTATGTGTTTTCGGTAGCAATATTGAACTGCCTCAAACTTGTTTTTACAGGGGAAAAACACTCTTGAGTTGTGATGACAGAAGAAGATGGGTCTAAATTCCACATACGAATTCTAGGAGTAGCTGTGACTAGAACTTTTAATTTTTACTTAGGGTAGGGTGGATCTGTCTAATGTGCTGGAATTGATGCCTTTGGCAAACACTAATAGCTTTGCTTGATAACCAAAAATATCAAAAGCTAATTTTAGGCTAGGTCTTAATTTCCCTTTGGGCTTACCAGCTTTTTTTTTTTAAATTAAGTTTAGACTTGGAGCTAAATGACATGTTCTGTAGTACATCTCTCATCTTTGCAAAGAGGGGCTGGAATGTAGCTTACTGTGCCTGAAATTAGCCCTAACTGCTTCTACACAAATAAAACCCAATTAGGAATTCTAGCTTATTTTATGCTGCTTTCAGGGATCTTCTGCTCCTATCTTTGGGCTGTCACCAGGTCTTAAGCAGTTATAATAATGCTTTTGGTAGCTTAGTGGCTATGCTGCACTCTGTGAAGTTGCTGACGGTACTGCAGTATTACTAAATCGATGACATGTGCACCTTCAGTGGTGACTCTTCTGCTGTTCAAGTGTGTTGGAACGGTTGTTGCAAGGATGTGTACCGCATAAGGTGAAGGTAAGTTTGAGAGGTCTAGAAAATGAATGTGACATCTACAGTCGTAATTTTAGTATATATGCCAATGTAAAGCATTTAAATGTATCAATAAATCAATAAAGAGACATCGACTTTCACTGCAAGTGTCGCTTCTTCCTTGCAAGACTACTGATGGAACCAAGACCACATGTTCTCTGGAATTACTGATGCATGCCAAACCTGCTTGTTGTGGGGATGCAGCTTTTGGTAGCTAGGCCTTATGTTTCTAACTCTCTATGGTTTCAGCCCAAAGCAGTGACTGTGGCTGATGCACTGTGGAAGCCCTTCCAGAACCCACGTCATTTTAATCAGAGGTTACTGTTGCAGGTGTGAAACGGTGACTTTGGATGTTGCTGCTGTTTCAGATGCTGAAGGATCTTTAATACATGTTCAAGATAAGAATATACGGAACTCCAGTAGATGGTGAATCATTGCAGAATCAGACAAGTAAATTTACTGTCTTAGCTAATTCTAGCCATGCTGACACAATCTCTTGTGGAATAACTTCCAGTTAATAAGGAAATTTTTTGCAAATTGTTGCAAACTGAAAAGTGACAGGGGAAGGGGGAGGTTTTGAAAGGACTAGGAAACAAAATCTGTGAAGCTAGAACAGATCAGTAGGCAGTACAATTACTGCTAAGTACTTGGCAACTGAAGGAGGGATTCCCATTTGAAGTGGATGGGGCGGAATTGTGGATTCTAATTACAATGTGGATTAGATGTGAGGAAATTACTTCCGATGGTCATGTTGCTCATGCTTTGGAATAGGCTGGTAGGGAGATTAGGGAGCTGTCATAGGAAACATCTTTCACTTTTTTTAGGCTTGTACTTTTCCTGCTATTGCCAAAGTATAGCTGAATGTATATTCTATGTGGAGCTATAATAAGTGGTACTACACCTGTTTAATTGGTGGTGTGTGATTACTCTTTCCTTTTAAACCACTCTGCATACAACCCTATCGTATCACATCTTTGCTGCTTAGGATTCCAGGTTTGTGGCTGCCAAGCCTGGTAGCCAACAGCCATGAGTGTGTACTGTGAATTTCCTTTTCTCCAATAGAAGAGTGGACTTCTGTAGTAATCTTAGTGGTTTTAGAGGGGGAAAAAAGCTAACACACCTATTCTGCAAGTCTAGGCTTTCTGGTGTTGGCTTTTAGCTAGCTACTGTATGGCACTGCACTGTAGTTGTCTGATGTGTTACCCCAATTCCCTTGAATTTTAACCTTTGCTTTTATGAGTCAGCAGCTGCCTTTTGAATCTATTTTAACAATTTCAGTGCATAATAGCGAAATGGTCCTTTTTTTTTCTTACAAGTTGCCCTTTGAAAACTGACTGTCCTGCCTCTGCCTCCTATAATGGAGGATCCTTTTGTGTGAAACTGTCCGTAACTTAGAGGAGGACCATGTAGCTGTCCTGGTATGCCATCGTGTGACTGAGGTGGTGAGGTCATTTGTATTTCCACCTGAATAAATTGGCCTGGTGGCTTGATCTGGCCTGTGGGTTACATTTGTGGACATTAAATTTTGAGCTTTTCATCAAATATTTAGAACTTGCAAAGATAAATCAGTGGGTTCAAATCCAGAGAAGGAAAAAAACTAATTTTCAAGATGATGGTCAAATACAAAAGTATGAACTATAATGTTTGTTATGGGTATCTCTTGGTAGTGCTTAGTGAGGTTTCCTGTGGCTGAAGCTTTCCATGAGCATCCAAGTCACATCTATAGAGGGTACTGAAATCTGCTTTCCTTCATTACGTGAGTACCACAGAGGTATTCTTACAAGATGTGGCTTTTTCATTTCCATGTGGCGTAGCATGGCTTGTTTTTCATTATTTCTCTTAAATTAATTCCCAATTCCTAAACAACTGTTTACCTGTCTTTCCAATCTATTCCTTAGCTCTTGCCTTTGTAGATGCTTCGTATTTTTCTGCACCCTGTTCCATCTGCAGTTACATCCACCGTCTTGCACCTCTCTTTCACCCAAACCAGTCCTTTTTTTTTTTTCTTTACATTGCTACAAAGGTAAATAATTCTTTCCAAACTCTGAAGTCATCTTTTCCTTTTTTGTGGTTGCTTGGTGCTGCATTTGCAGGAAGTTACATTGCCAGTTTCTGTGTGCCATGCTAAATGGAATAGGAACTGTTGCATGTGAGCAGTATCTAATGTGTATGAGGTACGTCCAGTCTCTACTACCTCAGGTAACTGCATTTGCTGTTACCCAGGAGTTTGGAGTACAAACCAACCATTTTTCCTTCCTGACACTACAACCTTCTTGTTTTCTGCGTGATTTCTTCTACTGGGATCTGCTACTTGAGCCTAATTGTTTTAGCCTTCTTTTATGTTACGTTCTGTGATTGCCGCTCTGAAATCGTAACAGCGTTAATATGTTACTGAGTGTAAATATTCTAGTACCTGAAAGTGTGAAATACTTGCAGTAACATTGAAAAGGATGGAGAACATAGTTTCAGGACTGACTTGTTAAATATAAAGTACTAATAGTGCTGTGAATTTTTCTGGAAGACAGATGAGGTTATAGATATTCCCCATATAACGATCATAAAACAGGATGTTGGTTTATCTGTGGCTTACAGATAAATGCCACTTTGGGAAGCTGTTCAGGGTCGAGAGAAATGCGTGTTAAAATAGGCTTTGTGTGCCAGTTGCAGTAATGCTTCTGTTCTTTGTTTATTTTATTTGTATATTCTCTGGAAAATGGGCAAAAACTTGGAAAGTTCAGGGGGACTGCATCTAACTATAAATCTTCACAATGTGTAATCTGTCCAGGTTCCCTAACATCAGTGTTTAAGATGGTCATCTCTTCTGATAATAGAAGTGCCGAGTGCTTTCTTAGTGTTAACAGTGGCATAAACTGTGACCCACCTGCTTAATACAAAAAACCCATAGTGTAGGCTCAAGAACAGGTTTTTTCACAGCCTTGTATATATTAAAAATGTTGAACAAAGGGAGAGCAGCAAGGGTCAAAAAAATTTTTAAGCAGTTTTCAGTGTGTCGGATAAGTTAAAGCACTAGGACTTCAATCGTACAGAACAAACTCCTCTCTCTAAGAAAATGACCCAAAGCTTATATGCTTTGAAGAAAATATTTTCAAGAGCACCCTTTTCCACTTAAGAAAGCTGACATGAAGTTTACCCCGCTGGTGTTCCTGCAGCATCTGCTTGTGCATTATCTATAGGATTAATGTATGAAAGTTACAGTCGGTGTGGCAGTCTTTATTGTATACATTTACATCATCAGGCTTATTGAACAAAAATTACAATGGCATAACATAAAGACAATTTCATTTTATGTTAGCAACTGAAAAGGCATGCTCTCTGCATGAAAACAGTAGTGCAACATTTTAAAATCTATAGTAAAGCATCCTATTAAAAGAGCAAAACTAATGAACTATTGTACTAAATCTAAATGTTTACATTTAGCATGCAGACTTGATCCCCGCCCCCCAAGTATTGTATTTCTGTGGTGCGGCTTCTAGAAAAAAAATTATTTCCCCTGTACACAAAGCATGTATTGCACTATATAGCCTACTTCACCACAAGTCTCAAAATAATGGGTCTGGTATAACAGCAAAGCTTTGATGGTACCAGTAGATATTGACAGATTTACTTCCCCTTTCCTTTAATTATAAAGGGCTATGTATAAGTAAAAACGTAAATGGTTTTAAAGTTCACTAGCAGAGTGTTTCGCATAGGTCTAACCGTAGGTGGTCACAGTACTATGATTTTTGACTTGTTTTTAAGTATTTCACACTATTTCAAATAGTGTGGAATTACAGAAACCTAAAATATATTAAAGCACCTTGTGTACTAGTTTAGCACCAGTTCCAACAAGCTATTTAAACTAGTCAAGACCCTTGAAACCTTAAGTTTGAGGTTGGAGAGAAATGAAGGGCAATATCATCAACACTTCTGTATGCAAATTGAGTTGTCTTGGATATTTGTTACAACACCAGAGAGACATGGAACCATACATGAATGATTACAACATGAATACAAGCATCCCACTTTGTTCACAAAAGGCCACACAAAACTGTTGTAGCTGGAGTGTTAGGCCAAAGAAACACAGGAAGACAGCTGGTGGTAGTCATAGCACAATCGCTATGTGGTGACACACATCTGCCATGCTTGTCACACTGGCATATTTCATGGCCCATAGAGCTTTCGTTTCACCTTTTGAAGAAGCATGTTTGTTAGTGTGGTATGTAGACCATGCTTGCAGGTAGTCAGAATGGCCTTCCACAGGGATCATAGAGGTAGCACTGAACTCTCCACCTCCCTTTTGACTGTAGTCACAGATATTTTCAGGACTGATACCCATTAGTGTTGCACTAAGATGGTGATTACTTCCTGTGTTCTGTGTGAAAGTTCAATGGGGTGGCCCTTTCAAAAAGGATAGTAAGTCGATCTGTATTTGCCTTGTATGTCGAGAGTAACTTTTTATCAGTGCATTTTTTATAATAAACCATTAAGGTTTTCATAGCATGGGGGACAGTATTTGTAAGAGGAATGAAATGGAATCAAGATGTGTTAGTACTTTAAAAGTCACTGAATACTATCTAACTCTCACCTTTCCTGTAAGATCAGTCTGAACCAGTACTGCAACTAAGCAAGAGAGAGTTGTCTACACATTATCTTGTAGAAAATAGTAGTTTAAGACTTTATAGACCTTTCAGACAGGTTTTGGCTCAACATCTCCAGTATTTGCATTGTCTGTACCTTTAACTTTCTCTTTTAGGATTGACAGTTTCTTAGTGTTACTTGAGTAAAAACCTTCCAAAACCAGCAATGAGAGGGTTGGGATATTTGTTAGCCTGATACTGTACTGACAGCTAGTGGTAAAGAGGAAAAGTAAATTCTCTCTGAAATGTTGTATGTGCCAAAAATTACAAATTTCAGAAAGAAGACAAATTATATTTGTCTAGAGGAAAGAAAATAAGAGGTCATTTGTTTTTGATCTAGCTCTTGCAGCTGTGCAGGATGTTTGTAGGGAAACTAACCTCCAGTGTACTACCCATTTTACTTGGGAATGTACTTTATGCACACTAAGCTGTGAGAACAGCTATCAGAATAGCTGGGGATCTGATTACTGACAATTATATTCCTTCAAACCTTTAATGCATACTCAGAATTACTTACCAAGAATCAACCTGCTAATGGTCTCGTTAGCTAATGAAACATGAGTCAAAATTGGAGGGCTGCATGTAAGATCATAGGAATAATAGGAAAATGGTCAAGAAATGATTAAGTAAACTACAATAAAGATTAGTTTTGAAATCTGTAATTAATTCTAGAGAATAGCTTGGAGCTACTACAGTCTTCCTGTGGGCAGTGAATCACACAGTGAACGCTCCAGCTGTCCTGCTTCAATGTTACTGTAAGCTGGCTATGACTCTTCCCCCTTATCTTAGATACATGGTAACTTGTTCATGCAATATATAAACTTCCTTAACACAGAGGTATTTTGTTTGGATAGTTATCCCTAACTGGAAAGGTGTGTGTATACAGCTTGGATTTAACAAAAAGAAAAACACATGAATCTGGAAAATATGTTTCTACCCACTGTGGGCCCTAGCTGTGCACTGTCTGTGCTGTTGTCCTGCCTCAAACATTATTAACAAAGTTTCATTTTAATTAGGGACATTCATAGTTTGGTCACACTTTTTATCCAGGGTACAAAAGATGATACTTTTGTGTAGACACCTGGAGAATCTTTCACTCCACAGCCGTAGCCCCAGGAGGTCACACCATACACAACCCAGCTTTCCCCTGGACGTTCACACATCAGTGGTCCACCGCTGTCTCCTTGACAGCTATCAACACGTTTCTGTTCCTGTACGTTACCAGCACAGAGCATTCTTGTTGTGAATCTTCTTTTGTAACGCTCTTCACATACCCTCTTGGGAAGTAAGGGGATGGCAGCCTGTTGTAATGTTCTTGAATAAGCCCTTCCTGAAAAGAGTACCCAAATTATTGTCTGATTAGGGTGATTGGTCTTGTGAATGTAAATGTGATTTAATCCAATTTTTGCTGTCAGTCCTTCACACTGTTTTGTCATTAAATAAAATGACTGAAGACAAGACTAAATACTGAAAAAATCTACTGTGCATTGAATAGAATACTCAAATCTATATAGATATTGTAAATACAGAATATAGATCCTTTTTAAAAAAAAAAAAAATTAAAATTTAAGATGTAGCTTTACTCCTTGTGTTCACTGGGTCTTTCCAAGCCAGGAGTTTGTTTTGTTCCAAACATGCTTTGTGTCTTCTACAAGAATATATGCCTTAATACTTAAATGGGGAAGCTATTTTTGGGAGTCTTGAGCAGTAGAGACTTAAACTATAGAAAGAAATAATTTCTAGGTTACCAGTTCAAATCTAGTCTAGGTCAGCCTCACAGGTGCTGCATCCTCTGTCGGTTTCAGAGTAGAGCATCCAGCCAACCATCACTCTTATGCCTGGCAAGTGCATGCAAGCTTTGAGCCCAGATGCATTCTGGTAGAGATCAGCAGTATCGTTTGAATCTTTTATGATCCTGATAACTTGTATGTACCAAAGTACTAATGGCACTTTTGTCCAAAAGGAATCTTCATTTTTTAGGGGTGACCAGAACCTGTCCTTCGGTTTTCTTGATCTGTAGTGAATCCTGCATTGTATAAGCAGTGCTCTGCTTAGAAAATGTCAGGATTTGGCTTTTTTTCATTAGCTTTGCACCTCTTTTTCATTTGGAAACATGGGAAATTAAAGCCAGTGTTGGGGGATGTTTTTAAGTAAAAATCTTAATACTTTTAAAGTAATTATGATTCATGTAGTAAGTGTGAAATTTCAACTGAAGTACTGCAATGATGTAATTTCTTACCATAATGAAGTGAATTATTGCAGTGGTTAATGTTTCCTTAAATAGATGTCCTAAGTTAACAGTATTGCAGAACTTTCAGCGAATTGTGTAAAAAGCTAGACAGAGCTAGGCAATGAATTAGCAATTCTTTTCAGCAAAAAACCCCACCCTGCACGTCTGTCTCCTTTATTGTAGTACAGTGACCCAGACATCTGTGCACACAGATTAATGCATGTAAAGAGGAAGAATTGATATTTGGCCTTGCCGCCTTGTTTCCTTGCCAGTTTGAATGAGTCGGTGGAACAAAAGCCCAAGTGTGGTTGCTCTCTTGCACTGTATGCAACACCATGAAAACATAAAAGCAAAACATGCCTAATAATTTGTAAAACATTGAAAGGACAAAGACCTTTGAAGAGGAAGAATCTTGTACTGACCTAAAAAGTGACTAGATAGTTTGTTCCAGAAGCCTGGATTGCAGATTGCATTGTGGCTCTCCTAAATTTTGGCAGGATGTTCTCTTATTTAAATCTAACTGCTGACTGAAAATGTCAGTGGTAACAAGAGAGGCTAAAAAATGTTATTTTAAATTCTATTATGTGTATATTTTATATCCATTTTTCTATTGAAATGTGTAATTTAAAGAACCTTTCTAAAATATTCATTGTACTTACCTTAAAAACCTTAAATATATTTGAGCTGTTGGTTATGTTCTGAGGCAGGAGGTGATAAGCTGCTGCACAGGTTGTGTCTGGCAACAAATAAGCTTTTCATTCATGCTTGTCAATCTTAATGAGGCCATTTTACTGACTGGTTCTGTGATTTAGGGTGATGCGGTTAATCACCACTTTTCAAACACAAACTAAATTCAGTAAACAAAGTGCTGTCGTTCCTCGTTAAGCATCAGGAAAGAAAATATTCTGCTACATGAAAAGAGCAAAACTCTTCCATTTTGAGCATTTTCTTAAGTATTTGATTTTTTTTTTTTTTTGTAAGCAGCCACCAATCTTGTTACCTGAGGCTGGAAATCATTTTTACCTGTGTCACCCCATCCAGTGATATAACAGTTGGGAGCAGTTTTCTGTGGTCTCTCTCTCCTTAACGGCAAACAAGCAGGTAAGACGTGGGTACTGAATCTGGCACACTGTTCCTCTGGCCCCTGTAGCCTCACCAATGCAATGTCATAGTCGCTGCTGTCAGGCCTGTACTCTTTATGCATCACAATCTGTCGGACTCCAATTTCTTCCTCATACTCTTCTGGTACCAGTGTATGATAGTCTCCAACTCGCACAGCATAGTTCCGAGTGTTGTTGCCATGCCTAAGATTGAGGTGAAAACAAATAGGGCTGGCTCATATAAAGTCAGATCCTGAGCATGCAAACAGATTTGATCAGGGTCTTTATTGCTCCTATAAATAATGGTACCAAAAGTTTTTTTAAAAGAGCAAAAACGCTTTCTCATATGTTTAGATTGACATTCAAGTGTATCCTAAAGAATATAAAAAAAAGGCTTCTCCTGAAGTTTCAGGTTGGCCTATGTTCTTTTTTGTATATTACCACAGGCAAGGTTTCTTACGGCCATCTGCCATGACTGGCACTTATTTCAAAGGTGCAAGCGAGGTGTACATTATAAATGTATTTAGTAAGGGTAACACAAACTGCCAGGAATTGTAATGAAAACCTGAGTACTAACATCATTGTGATGCTCCAAATAAGTACTGAAATTAGAACAGTGTTCAAGCTTGCTTTGTAGGTTGATTGAGAAATTCTAGAGGCTTAGATAACTTGACAAAAACATCTTAACAAAAGGCAGAAGCATGAATCTTGTTTCTCCAGGCGTTCTGACTCCAGTCCCTTGGAGTTTCTAGAATAGAGGTATTTCTTTATAAGCTTTTTAAAAAAACAAATCCTTGAATCTCTCTCTCTCTGTTGTGCTAGATCTCACGTTCTCTTTTCTAGGTAATCTTCTGTGGTTTTTGCCAGTTTTAAAAGCTCAGTAAGGCTTCACAGTTGATTCTTTTCCTGATAAAATAAATGGCAAAATTCCATGAAGTAGGGTTGGCTGATATATTGCTGTTGTTTTTGTTGCCTTTAAGGAGATTCTTCAGAGTAAGAAAGCCTGTCAGGTGTTAACTAGTTGCTGGAGTTAGATACAACCATCTGTATTTGGCCATCTGAAGTATGACATCAGGGACAGCCTAAATCCTGCATCCCTATAGATTTTCGAATCTTTGCCTTCTGCTGCCTACTGAGAATTTCTGCTCTGACACTGATGAATCCCCTCCTGGGTCACTGTTGCTACACATCCTGCATCAGAAAAGGCTAATCTTACCATACTTTGGTGAGACACTTAGTCTACTAGATATCAGTCTAAACTACTATTATTGTTACTCTGAGCTATGATGTGGGAGCGAACAGAAGTATAATCTGGCACTGGCTGGAAAGCAGGGGGGTGTTTACAGTGCTGTGATCTGATCTGTGACCTTGGGTGAGTTTCTTTTTTGTTTTTTCTTCTGCCGTCTATCGGGCTTTCCTTAATACAGCAAGGAGTAAGGCTACACGTCTCTTCAGTATGTTAAAATACTGCATGGTACAGGCATTACTTAGCACAGCTTTCTTCTAGTATTATTTCTGTGAAAGTGACTTTTTCATAAGTTGTGCATCTTCACAATAAAATGCTTGGTACATTTCAGTACCAGCTTGTACTGAATAGGTTTTATATATTTGCTCGCTATTGCTTCTGGGCATTTTTAGAAACTATAATTCAGAGTTTAATTTAGCATGTTTACATACAGATAGACTTGAAAGCAAATTTTCCTGGCCCAGGTGCAAAAATTTCCAGTAATGCTTTGGCAAAACCATTGCATTCAACGTTAGAAACACATTTTTATATAAATATACAAATTAGGGGGGAAAGTACTTTTTATTCCTCTACTTATGGAAAATATTGGTAGGGAAATTAATCTGATTCCTGAGTTTAATCTTGTGTTCTGCAGAAAGTTGCATCTGTAGTTCAGTATTTTTATACATTAAATAGTCTTTTTTCTCTTCACTTGGAGGCTGTGTAACCTCATAGGTAATGTATTTCCTAGAACTACACCTTAAACGTTTCTGAACTGGTTGCAGCAAGAGAAACTACCACATCAAGGGCAAGTGTATTGATCACTTTGGCCATCTTTTTCATGGAAGTACCCATAATGTTGATTGTTTGACAGAAAGTATGCTACTATGGTATATGATGCAGTTTGAATATACTATGAAAACCAAACTGACAGACCCTGGTAGCTCATTTTATTATGTAAGCTAACCAATGCCTTGGTCCTCTGTGAAACTTGTGAAACAGAGGAATAAAACACCCAACTATAGAATGTTTACACACTGACAGCACAAATCCTGTGCCCATCTTCAAAATGAACAAGGTTATTGTAGAGGCAGGTAGCTGAATGGTCAGGGTGTGCAGTATCAAGCGGTGTTTCCCTTTTACAAAATCTATTTACAGAACAGATGTAATGCTCAGACTGTAAAGAGTGTAATAACACTGTGATGGGCTGTACAGCCAACTAAGTACTTCTCTAGTGTCTTGCCCAGGCCAAGATTACAAACAATCTTGGCTGATGCATTAGCCAACTTTGTAAGATGTATTTTCCTCAGAGTAAATTAGAAAAGGAAGCTGGTACTGAAAGTACTTTAGGTACTATTGCAGTAATATTTTCATTTGAATTACTCTAACTTAGATGCAAAACCCTCACTAAAGTAAATGGAAGAGTTGTTTTTGTCACTGACATCTCGGATATATTTTTTCTGGTCAAATTTCTTAACTGCATGATGACGTTCTACTTAAGAATCTGAATGATACATCAAGTGTAGTTAAGTAGTTAGTTAAGTAAAATTATGCCATTTCCATTGCCAGTTAAGCAATATTAAATAGTTTAATAGCTTTTGCTACAGCAATTGTTTGTAACTGTTGATCTCATTGCCTTTAAAAGCTATCGTAAATAGGATTCTGTACCCTAGAATGTATTGCTAAATTTGGTCCTTGAATATTTGAAAGCAATATCCTTAATAATTTTTGGTACGTGTCTGAGTGTTACATTGGAATACAAATGTATAAGGTCATTAGCATTAAATATATATTTGCCTGACATAATCTGCCAAAAACATTTTCAAAAGGTCACTGAAAATACTCTTCTTATAATTTATAGATACACTTTTTGCTCTGTGCAGCAAACCACGTATTAGTGGTATGCTGATAGTTTCTGGATTATGAAAGCTTTTTTGCCTTCAATAAATATTTGCCCATCTAAGCTAACCATTGAGTAATTGGCATATAGGTTTTGTATAAATAAACACAATCACAGTACTTTGCAGATGTGCCTTATTGGTGATGCAAGGGAAATCTGGCTCTCAAGCAGAGAAAGGTAATTTTACATGGTATAAATCTTTCTTTTTTAAATGTAATGGGTGCCTCTGCATTTTAGTTTATAGGCCTTATTCACAACATAAGTTACAGGATTTACCATATACTCTATCCATTATTTTTAATGCAATTTGAAGGGAGGAAGGGGTTGTGTGTGGTTTATTAATTTTTTTTTTTTAAAACCTCATGGAAGTCAGAGTACTACAGAGCCACAAATGGATTAAGTGTTTGTAATTTAGATGAGAAACGAACACACTTCCTTCCTAAACTGATTTAATAATCAAAGGAACTTGATTTTTAATTGTTTATTTTGATTCGTAAGCCTGGGCATGAAGGAAAAATGTTTTTGACTAGTGATAACGAGTGCTCTCCTGTCAGCCATATATTAGATAGTATAGTAGAAAACCTGCTGCTCCTATTTACAGTTACATCCTTGATTTTGACAAAAGGAACAGTGTTCCCTTTAATAAGTTCCTGCTGTTTTTCTGTGTTATGGATGATGGTCATTTATAGTAGAATAATGAAGAAAGGCGATCCAGGAAAGCTTATCTTAATTAAAGGTACTGTTTTTAAACATTTAATAGAATGAGAAGTGCTGCTTCTCATGCAAATAAATCAAACTTTAATAGCTACAAGGCTTCTAGTGAGAAGCTTAATGAGCAGGTTTTGCACAGATTTACCATATTTTTGTGCACATTCACACACATAAGGCTTTCCTAAACTGATTTTTTCATTTGTATACAATTATATTTCTTCCCCTGTAGTACTTTGTATTTGCCAAATATGGAAAAATTGTAATAGAGCCTCGGTACATAAAAAAAGCGAAGTAGTCTACCTCAGGGGTGTCCAGTCTTCTGCACCTAAAAGTCACCTATGAAATGGCAGAGAACCACCACACAGACTCACATTTGAAGAGTGGAGGCAGAGGAGGAGTCTGGGAGTGCTTCATGCGTGGAAAATGATGTTGCTTTCAGGGTATTACCCCTCTGTTGGATGGCTGGGCGTGCCTTTAAGCTCTAGTGCAGCCTGGCAATGTTGATCTTGGCACTTCCTAGAAGATTTCTTTCCCGGCCAGCGGGAGGATGGATTAATAATCAGCCACCATGCCAATATCATCCTGCTGCCAGTCAAGTAATGTACTGACATTGAAGGCACACCTGAATTCATTTCACCATTCATGCTAAATTTGAGAAAACGGAATTTTAACTCTGGCGTCTACTTTGATTTCTGGTTTCTTACTAGGTATTTGGTTCCACTGTGCCTCAGGGTCCCTAGTTCTCAAAATAAAATTACTAGGACCATGTTGAAGTACACATGGGCATTCAGAAATGCCCAAAGCAGGACTTCTATGAGAGTTATATTAATAGAATAGTACAATGTTCAAGTAACACAGTATTTCCTAACATTACATCATGGTAATTATAATTTCCTGGTTTTTCTATGCTTCCTATTTCTAATTATCCAAAGTTAATATTTTTTTTAATGTATAGACCTGCAAATTCCCTATAGCTGTCAGAACCACTGAGGACAAAACTTGATAATAAGATGGGTGGCTTCAAACAATTTTTGATCTTAAATTATGTGTCTATGAAATTACAGAAACCAGGAATGCTGCTATACTACTGGTGAACAATTGTAATCATCATGCATAAAATTGTATTTAATTTTTATCTATAGTACAGATGTGCCCACTTTTGTTACTTAAGCAGTGTTCCAATTTCCAGGATATGAGAAACGGTATACTGGCCTTTCTCTGTCTGTGGAAAATATGTGAAGAAGGCGCTTGATCTATAGATAGCTCTTGGAAACCTAGCCCCTTAAAATCATTCTGAGATCATTAGGAAGTTCGTCCCAGTCTGTCCAATGTCAACTTAGAGCTAAAGGTGCCTCCTCTCTTTTTACAGTAAACAGTAGTGCATCTACAGGCTGTTGGGGCTGCACGCTTGGATCTAGGTGGCAGTTTTAAATGCAATATCTGAGGCAAAGCAATACTTGGATCCCCGAGACCACATGGAACAGTTTAAGGGTAGCCTGTAACAGACCCTTGAGTTGCTGCACCCATCTCAAAGTATCACAGTGTACATGGCTCCAGCCATGCTGCTGCCCCATCATGTGGGTGTTCAGCAGAGTATCCAAAATGGGCATGCTTGGGCAGCACATTCAGTAATGAGCCCCAGCTACGTCAGCAAGCCATTGGGAAGCACACATAATGTATTCTGTGGGAATTGCTTTCTGTAAGAAGCACAGCAAATACAAACTTGTTTCACCAAACTTTATGAAAGCATTCTAGTAAGGTGAAGAGTTGGGTAACTAAGATCTTGATTTGCACACAGAAAACATAATTGGCTTCCTGTGACCTCCCCTTTTTGTTTTCTTGAAGAGAGATCTTTGAGGTAAAATAACAGGAAAGATTGTCTTGTTTTCAAACCTTTAATCAAAGGCTTTCTCAAGAGCTTAAGTTGCATCCTTAGTAATTGCAGGGGAATAGGAAGCCATTTTCTATAAATTTTGATGGTAGCAACTGAAGTGCTTTCATAGTTCCACAGAAACAACAGGGACATCAGTAGAAATAGGCAGAAATTTTATTGAGTTTGACCATTTCAGCTTGAAATATTACCAAGAAAAGTCCTTCATGATTTTCATGAAACATGAAATTGAAAAATGTGCATCTGGTGTTAAGCAAAGGTAACACTCTCCATTTGAGTAGAAGTCTACCTGACTCTTCTTTTTAGTTATCAGTGTGCAAAGGGAGAAGCTCAAAGGTCAAAGTTAAAACATTTGCAGCCCACTTCAGTAAATTCTAGCAAATGTCCTCAGTACAGCAATGCTGCTGCTGTTCTATGCTTTTATTTCAGCCTGTACTGCAACCTTTTGTAAGGGTTCCAATCAAATAATTGCTGTTGAAAGCTTAAAGTACCAGACCTGCTTCCTTATTGTGCAAGTTGATGCTTTTATACTATAGTAACTTAGAATAGTTAATATAGTAACAGAATATCTGTTTCTGCAAAAATAGGAAAAGACATTTTAAAACGCTAGGTAATAGCTCACTACTGAGAATTGCAGAAGTTAGACCAAGTAGATAGTGTGATTTACAAGGGCGTTTGAGTTGGAAACCAGTTGCTAAACATGTGGAAAGGAGCTGAATTTGGTATAGTTTTCTTAGGTGCCAGTGTCAGAGAATTATACCAGTATAACCACTTAGACAATTACTTCTTTGTTAAAGGGGATGGGACCTTGGTTTAGATGGCTGCAAAGGACAATTCTTTATGGATTGTGAGATAACAGAGTAAGGTAGTTGCTTTAGCCTATTTGTGAAGAATAGGGAAAACAGCTTGGTCTTGCTAGCATCCAGTGTACAGATTTACTTACCTATTAGACTATATAATAGTGCTTTACCCTAAAATGGGTTGGGGGGGACTAGTTCATCTACTCACTGCAGTGTTACAATAAAATGTCTTATCACTGCCAATATTTATCATTACCAAAAATAATTCGAAATACTGTCCTGTGTGTAATGTTTGCTCAGTTGTCTTCACTATAACCTGAGAGCCATAAGCTGCAGTTTTGTTGGAACAGAAAGCTGTGTTAAAATGTCAGAAGTATGGTCTATACTTTTTCATGGAAATGCTGAAGTTGTTAATATAAGTCTTGTGAATGATGACACCCAGAATAATTTCAATGTATTAGTTTTTTAGTTTGTTTTTCTTTGGAGGGAAAGGAGGTTTGTTGGTAGGGTATTTTTTAAACCAAAGGCCAACTCTTTGGAACGGTTTTCAGTGGAATGTTTTTGCCTATACCCAGGACAACAAAACAGTTTGAAAATGCACTTCACTATTGAAGAGAGACCTACCTTTTAAAGCAATGTGCAGCAGTGAGGACCCAGCAGCTGCTGATGAGAGTTGCACCACACAAGAGTCGTCCATCACCATGAGAAGATTTCAGTCGGAGTGCAACCTGCCATGGCCAGCCGCCCCTACAGAGGACATAAGACGTTGTGCTCGGGGTACAACAATGGAAAAGTAAGGTAGCTTGTAGTTACCTTGAATGTAAATCCAGTTAGTTTCTTTGACTGACATAGCTTGCAGCCTGTGTTATTTATTGAGTAGCAGTTGAGAATACCTTTATATTCCTGCAGCATTCAGAATTCCATTTAACAATGCTCAGGATTACTTTACGGATTGTTTGGGCATCCAGCACTCTGAGTGCTTCCTCCCACTGTCAGTTATTTTAATTTTCCCTTCTCGGATTGCATTCATTGTGCCAAAAATACATGCTGTGGGTTCCTCACCAAACACCATCCAAGTCAACAAACCAGAAACTTCCTGTCAACTGGAGAGGGGAAAGAAGGGAATTTCGTGAAAAGCTTAACCCAGCATCCTTTCCTTTCATCTTTTCGGTTAATATCTTTGTCAGTCCTGAGCTGTTTGAAAAGGGAAGCTGGCAAACCAAAAGGTCTAAAGCAACTGTAGAAAGCACAAGTAATAGATTAGCATGTTTTTTTCAGCCTGTGATTGTCTGTTTTGTATAGTAGATCTGGGATACATATTTGCAGGCCTATGAAGACAGGATGGGTTATTTTTTGCCAGTTTAATAGATTAGCAAAATACAGAATCAGAGAGAAGGGAGAGGGAGAGAAATGCACCTGTAAGCCACAGCAACATCCAAGAATAAGCAACAGGTAGGCTTAGGTGTTTTCTTACTACTGTCAACTTGAATAGATACGCTGGAGTACAAGAGCTGCCCAGGATCATCTAGTCCAGTGAGATAGGATTCTCAGAGTTGCCAGTGCCAAATGCTTTAAAGTAAGGTAGAGGAATTTACTTCCCATAAAGCATAAAACAATGTAGACATTTTTTAGTCTTGGAAGATGGGATTTAATATGTCTTCCCAAAATGGCGTAATTGGGACAGCTTTAGATTTCCTGGTATGAATGTAAGTATCCAGTTCCTTTTTGAACTTTGTCAAGTTCTTTGTCTTCATGACTTCTTGTGACAATGTGTCCTTTTCTGATATTGTTCATATGTTCCTTTTCTTGATTTTTGAAGCACTTCTGAGCGCACTATTGGATTTCTCTCACCTTTTTGCTTCATCTAATACCCCTGTGCTTATTTATTATGAGATAGTTTCTTGCTCTGACTTAATTGTGCAATCTGTTATTTGTTACTGTTTCATTTCATCCAGTGTCCTTTGTACACATGTTCTGAGACAGTAATTCTCAGTCGTCTTTTTCTGTACAATGCATTATTTATTACCCTCATTTGTCTCTTTACTAAGCCAAGTAATACTACTTTGCTCTGTCTGACTGCATTTAAATGCTTTTCTGGGCTCCCTCTTGTTACTGTTCTTTGAAGCTTCTCCACTTAAGCAGTGTCTTTTTTTAAAATGGATTGACTGATGATGTGCATGTACTTTGAAATAGGTTGCGCAATGACATGTAATGATACTGTAAGTGTATTTTTTGCAATCCCTTTTGTAAGATTCTATGAATATGTATTTTTTGTAGTTACTCACAACTGTTAAGAAAATTAAAGCCTATACTTCATATCATAGCATTTAGTAGTAGTAGCAGTAGTATTTCATTAATCTGATTATATTAACTAAATGTAAACATGTCATTAAAAGCTAAGAACAAAGTGTTAACAAAAAACCTGGGTTTATAGCTGTGTCGTCATCAGAGGAGTGTATTTTGTGAACAAAAATCAGCTCTTAGGCAGTCAATCATACCCAGGCCTTTTTTTCAGTGTAGGTAGCATTTAAAACCTTGTACTATAATCATAGCTCTCTTCATATAGCTCACATCCTGATATCAAGATATACTTTAAAAAAAAAGTAAAATGGCTATTTTGAAAGTAAGAAATTTAACCCAATCAAGGACTAAACCCATAAGCATTTACAGCTTTTCAATGAATGCTGCAATATCAATGAATATTTTTTAATTTCCTACCAAATTTACTTTGAATATATTTCTGCTTCTACCTCATGACAAGCTAAAAGAAAAACAAACAACAAACCTGCAATAAAACTATAAATTAGGGAAACTGCTTATGGCAAATACATGTCTTAGAAGTTTTATATTCAAAATTATTTGTCTTTAGCAAATATTTACCGTAAAGAATTTTTCCCACCAATTATTCGCTTTTGTCGACGATGTAACAACCTCAATCCACAAACAGAAGCAAGAGAATCTAAACCAGAAAGGGACATGTAGGCAGCATTAAAATCAAATGAAAAGTAGCCAATCAATGAGAGCTAACTAAAAAAATCCCCAAACACCAAGGCTGAAGTTATTCTGTGTTTCATGGTAGTCTTTAACAACCAAATTTTGCTCAGGGAAAATGCACTGAATTCTCTCAGACTTAGGAGTTCTTTTTAGCTGAGATCTTTTGACTGCGGTCACAGAGCAATTTACACATTTGTGCTCCGCTTCTTAAGTGGGATTTTTTTATAGCATTCTTCCTTACTTCATGTAAGTGGAAGCAGAGCTTGGCATGCCACACAGGTCTCAGTCCTCAGCTGAAGATAACCTATACCTTGAAAAGTTGAAAGTAGCTGTCTAGGTTTTTGCATTGTCACATCCCTCATACAACTTAAGAAAAATGGCTGCTGTAAACCATGGTAGAGAAATACCCTCTATCGTTGAATAGTCTTTGATTCCTTTGTGCAGCTGGCACAGCAATGAGATTGCACAGTGTAAGCAGAGAGGATTTCCCACCACTTTTGTTCATATAATTCTTTTGATAGAACTGTTTCCTTTGTGAGGTGGGATTGTTTACATCCATCTCTTCCTACCCTGACAGTTCCTCATCCCAGCCTGTTGGTCTGCCACTTACAATGGGGCTTTACCTTTATTGCTGTTCCCGGGGGCCTTCTTGCTTGGGTGGTCACAGATCACCCCTGCGTCCTCGCTGTGACGGCAGTTGTGCGTCCCAATGTCCTGCTTAATGCAGTCTGCCAGGGATCTCTCATTTCCTGTACATTTCACATTATCCACGTGGATTGGGCCTTTCCCCTCCCCAAAATATGCCATTGTTCTTGCTCTAGCTGGACCTCTGGAAACGGAGCATATTTTTTTCATTAAACATTTTGAGGCATTATTCTACATTTTTCACTACTGGCTCTGCAGTATTTCAGTGAATAAGATATTGAGGTTTTATTCCAAGGCCTGTCAGTCATCTACTTGATGTCAACTTTTCTTCTCATTGCCTCTGTTACTCTGGTATGGAGAAAAAAACACAAGTGTAACAACATTGCTACAGTTCATTAATGTTTAAAAAACACTTTTATGTATCTAGTTAGAAGGCACTATGCAAAATGTTTTACACTGTAATGGCATTACAAATACCTATAATGCAAAACATGTGAAAGCTGCTTTTCCATAATCTCTTTAATCCTCATATAAAATCAGCATCTGTGAATGCTAAAAATAATTTTTTCTGGTCTGGTTCCCTCAGAAAGGTGGGCCAGTTAAATACAGTATATTTGCAGTGCGGTAGGAGATATGATTTACAGATCTGTTAGTAGTTAATAAGTATTAACATACTTTGTTACCATGCCATTTTTGAAGTGCACCCCACAGTTCTAAAACTGTAAGATAATTGGAGAAAGACTGAACCCAGTTCAGTCTCAGCACCCACCTTTTCCTGGGAGGAACCCTGTACTTGGTGCTTCTGTAGCATTTTCATACATAGGCCTCAAGGCACTTTACAAAGGGCGGTGTGATAATCCTATTGTTGTGTAAGGATAAGTGTCAAACCTAAGTATTTAAATGTTGGACTTAGGACATTTTATTAGGGTTTGAAGTCCTGACCCTTATAGCTTGTACATCATGCCATACATCTTCAGCAATGATCTCAGTGTCAGTTGTGTGAATGACCTCTTTGGAATGATGAACTTTTCTCCCAAATGAGGGAGTAGGTGAACAAACGCAATTAAAAAAAACCAATGTGACTTGTGCACGTAAGTGTCTCATTTAGTAACTTTGTGATAGATTTTTTTATTTTTAATTACTTAGGATAGTGCTTCTTAATAGAAAAATAGATGTTTTATTCTATACAGTTTAAGAGTCAAAGAATTAGGAGTAGAGACCACCCAACTGGCTATACACAGAAGTGGGGCAGCCACCTCTAGGTGTGTCTGAACTACAAGTTTACGTATCAGTTAAGAGCAATTTACTGTTACTTTATTGTGATAAGAATATACTGAATACTAGGTAACTAAACTGTTGCACTGTATCATAATTTTCCATTTTACAGGGTATGTGACAACTGCATATTGTAAAGGACAGTACTTCTATGTATACAAAAGGGTAACTGCATGTACAGTGAAATGATGGAGTAGAGAAAGAGATTTTAACAACAAAAATGTACTGGGCAAGAAAGTATTTCTCTCCCTTTACATCTCTTTTTATATCTGTTTTAATAAGTGCAGTGTTGGGGAAGATAGGTGAGAATGGCATAAAGAGTTTTATGTCCCTTCATCAGCTAGGGGTTCTCTGTGGGGAGGAATTTTGATTTGTCATACCATCTTCAAAGCTTTGTCATACTAGAAGTGTGGCTGGATCAAACTCAAAGAATCCAGCCATCAATTGCCCATATCCATATAACTGAAACATGAAAGTAGTACATACAAGCTTCGTCCTTTTTCAAACTTGCACACAGAAAGCCTTGCCTGTTCGGATTTTTGAAGGGTATTGAAGGGTAGGTGGGCAGTTTTTCTAAGTAGGGAATGTTGGTTAGAATGTGTGAATTGTAAAAAGCCAGGAAGGAGAAGTATGCAAAACATCTGACAAGATGATACCACAAGGTCAACTGTCCTTACACATTTTGAATTTCCATGGTTAGTGTGTATTTACCAGATAATCCAAAGCCTTAACTGACTTTGGAACCAGTATAGAACAATCCTTGCCTAATGAGTTTACTGTGATGTAACTTGTCAGTCACAAGCAATATGCCTCTTCTTGCCTCAAGTATTTTTCTGTTGTGAACAATGCTCTGATTACAGATAACTACAAAAACAAAAAGTCTAACTCTTCAATACTTGTGGGCAGCTGATGTGCGAATGTATGGTATTACAAAATAGTGAGACAGTACAGGCACTCCTTGCAAGTTCTTGCCTTGTTTTCTTATGTCAAAAAACAAAGTTTCTGCTTAAGGGCATTGCTCTGAAGTTCCTCAGGATATTGAAAACTGCTTTGTTGTGAATCACCACAGTATTCCTAGCCTTTCCCAGAGAGGTATTTATTGCAGTTTAGTATACAATTGTCTCTGCAGATTCTTACTGGCTACTTAATAAGAGCATTGCCTCCATTGGCTTAACAGATAAATCTCAAAGGATACTCTGACATCTGTGAGGTCGCATATGTAAATATTTTAGGTGAAAGAGATGTGGAGACAAAGATGAAGGAGGGAACTTAGAGGAACTTATGGATTGCAGTTGACATGAACTGAATCATGGGACTTGGACTGCAGAGACTCTTCATACCTTTATATGAAAGCTATCTATCTCTTCCTGTGCATTCCGTAATCTCTGTGCTGATAATTGCTATGAAAGGTGTGTCCACACCCACTCAACAAAAAAAGAAAAACAACCCACTGTTTAAACAGAACATCTACCATGAAACAAATGTAAAAATCATTATGTTCTAGAACAAGGAGTGCAGCTTAGTAGAGAAGATTATTTCATATAATAGGTAGATCTCTAAATGTAGAAGTGTTAAGTCGTATGTGTTTGCTACATGCTGGAATCTGGTTTTACCGCTGGTTTTAGTCCACCCTTAACAAATGTGTATGTGTCCCTTAATTGCTTTCCAAGCCAGCTATTTATGCACAGGTGACCATCAGAGAAATAACCTTTTTGCTTGCTCAGATCTGTCCCTAGAGAGAAGGGTGGCTTCAGGCCGTATTGCCTAGCTTTCCTCAGACACAGGGCCATACACAATAACATGCTGAGCTCTTCAGATGCAGTATTATCGTTATTCGTAATACTGTTAATCAGAAAATTCAGCTGATTATTATAGGTGGCCAACTACCCTAGAACTTTTTTTTTCCTGTAATAGATAATATATGCCATTAATGCTCCAAAAATTTGTTCATTTGGGCGGTGGGTATGTGCACGTGCATTCTTATAAGCCTGTCCTAAATGAAAGGGGTCCAATTTTACTGGGCCACTTAATTCACTAAAATGCAAAAGCTTCTAAAACCATCTTTCGCTCTTTACTCATTCTACCAAAATACTTTTGTATGCTAAACCCAATCACATAGTACTTCAGAAAAGGTGTGTGTTTTTCTCTTAGTGTTTATCCTGCTACATATATACTTTGATTAGGGTGCTATTAATGATGTTTTCATGACTGGTTTTAGCCAATTAATAGGGCTGTTTTCTAATGTTCTTTATATTACATTTTTCTAACATTAACTGTGAATTTGACAAACTGGCTTAATGTGACATCTTTAAAACTAGGATTGCTTTGAACCTAGTGATTTTGCCAACTCGGGGATTTTCTTATTTCAGTCTCAGAATGAACCCTAGTAAATGGCTGAGAATGTTCCAAAGCAGGATTTCATAAAATAAATGTACAGATAAGCATTGACAGTACGAATAATATGTGCAGGAAAAACTCAGTCCATTTTCTCAGTGTTTACCCTTTGCTTACACAAGTTTTCCTTTTTAAGGTAGTCTTTTCTCCTATTTGTTATATTAAAAGTGTGAAATTTTTTCCCCAAGGAATGTAACTCCCCAGTAGGAAAGACTTGAGAATTAAACACGGCATTGTAAAGGGAGTTGAATGATACTGTTTAGTTCTGTGATCAGTCTTAATGAAAACTGATGTCAGCTTCAGTATTGGGTGCTTTTTGAATTCCTCCCGGGAAAAGGTCATAACATGTTTATTTTTAAAGAAACAACATTCGTCATCCCTCAAGCTCAGGTGCACAAACCCAGAAGCCCCAGCCATGCTTTGGAACAGTCAAGTCACCACTGAATATAACTTGAACTTCAGCAAAAAGCTCTGTGCATGAACTCCTAGGCCCAGAAGCAATTACAGCTCATCAGGGCAGCTAATGGTATAGTCAGGTTTGTGGAATGCAACTGTCTAGACATAGGGTCACCAAGATCCAGCATTTCCAACAAGCTCTCCCAATTTGGAACCTAATTTTAGATTTCTAAAATGTGGCTATCCCTGGTCCTTCAGGAAACATGTACTCTGTTGTATCCCATAATCTTAACCCCGCATTCTGACATGACACAAATTGAGAATCAAGCCAACTGTCACACAAACATAAAAGGCTAGAGAGGCTGAGGATGAAGCAGACTAAATGAATGATTCAGTGGGAGATAATACAAGTCAAGTTTTGTAGTTTTTGAAGCCGTAGTCTGCTACTACTTATAAATATGCTTTACTAAACGAATACCAGAAAATTTTTAAAAGGCATACATTATGTGTTCAGACATCGTTTGGTGATACGTGGTTGTACAGACTTTACATTGTTAGATAGAGCAAACAGGTAACTTGATTTGTATTTCTTAAGCTCAGATTTCTTTACAGATACAATCGGAGAATACATTTGACTAGTTTTCTGTTGTATTTCACTAGTGTTCTGGATTTTTCAGCTCATATTAGTTCTGCTATTTATATGACTGCCCTGTAGTTGTTTTATCTTTACTGCTCTTAAGCAATTTTTTCTGGATACCTATGAGTGATGTAAGCCTGATTAAGTGACTTAGTTCAAAAGTGACACACATTGCTGTGCCTTTAATTAGAGGGTGGTTTTGGCCTGTCAGGTCTATTCCTATATTAAATTAAGCTTATTCAAATTACTGTCATGCAGGCTGAAGCCATAATCCTTTGTATAACAGTTTATCAAATCTCCAAGCTACATTGAGTCAAGTCACATCAGTAAATGGAGGAAAAAAAACCCATGAAACTAGAAGGTCAGTAGCTGGTGTGCCTACATCTGAATCTGCAGAAATCATATCCACACCTTGTGACAGTGTACACTGACCTGTTCTGTATTTCATTAAAAATTTTAACAGTTATGTTAGAACCTATAGGGATTTCAAAGTCATCATAAAGGTTCACAAAAGATAAATATTAACAATATGCAAAATTATATCTTTCAATGAAAATGGATCAAGAATTCTTTAAAACAATACAAGAATCACCTCTCAAATTTTAGCTAAAATCCAGACAATTTCATTAAACTGTGGTAAAGAAAGTCTAGGTTCTGAATATTTGTATTTTGTTTGCTAATGTAATGAAAAAGGCATTGTAAATTCCCCAAGGTTTTTCTATGTATACTGTTACGTCAAATCACTAAAGCGCGAGGATTTAGGTACTTTAAGTTCTTCTGCGTTGACTAAAAAGGACTCAATATAAAAATCGTTACATGAATGAAAATCGTCACTTAAATATGGTGAAACATGGAACTGTCACACAAAATCCGAAAGAAAACAGAGAATCTGCATAGTTCGCAGAATATGTAATCATCTGTGCTCTTCTAGATGTTGTTTCCCTCATTTTTTCCAAACTAAAAATTTCACTCTTTTAAAAAATGTTTAGAAGTCTGAAAACAGTAGATGAAAGAAGTAAATTAAGAACAGTTCAAGTGGCAAACAGCACAGAGCAGATCCACTAAATCACATTCTCTTCTCAGTGACATTACTGCAACTAAGTGTAAAAAACATTTTTTAATGGTGTAATATATTCATATCATATAGACATGCAGCACCATAAGTGACAAATAAAATATAGTATTTAGTCACTCGCTTAGTAATTTGCAATATTTAACTTCTAAAAAAACCTGTAGTAACTAGCATTAACTTGCATTTCAGTTGCCAGTCAGACTGTGATATGCCTTTGAATATTAAAATTCCTTTTCCAAATTATGCTAGTTGATGGATACTTATTTTGAAGACATAGCCTACTACATCTTACATGAATAGTATAAATACAGTTTTCTAAAAGAATGCCAAACAGACAAGTTTTAAAAGGCATATATTATGTTATCAGACATATGTTGATGATACTCAGTTGCAGAAACTTAACATTTTTAGATACAGCAAACCGATAACTTGAAAAACAGCTTAATGAGTTTTCTTACTTGTAGCCAAGCTGTCGACAGACTACAGCTGCATCCTTATCAGACCATCCATCATCACAGATTGTGCCCCACTGGCCATTGATAAAAATCTCTACACGTCCTTCCTTCTTATTCTCACCATCCATCAGCCTGATGGGAGGACCTGGGAACAAATTACTGCTGTCAACAGAAGCAAGAACTAGTACTTTAAGTCATTTTCATCACGTTCAGTATATAGGGTCAACTGATGTTAATGTTGAACAAGCGTAGTACCAGCTGTTACAGTAGTCATACTTTTCCTGTCTGGCAAAAGGAAGCAGTTTGTACAAATTACAAGACAAATATCAGCTACTACTGTGTTTTGAACTTCAGAGTTCACCTGGTTCCTTCATTTGCTACAAATATGTGATGTAGCTCAGAATTTGACCACAGAACAATTCTCCCACTAGTGGCAGAAAACACCAGAGACATCTTTGATGTGATACCCGTATAAGCTGGGCATGTTTTCCTTGCAGAAATTTTATGGGTGAATTTAACTATATCTCAGTTCATAAATCCATTCTACTGGTTGCTCCCACTCTTTTTAACCACTGTCTCAGCAAAAAAAGTGCAACATTGTGTTGAACTTCAGTTCTTACCGTTATGCATATGTTCTATACTGTATTTTGTGTGATAGCATAATGTTCCACAGCGTGTTATTCTAGACTAATGTGTGATTATTTTTCTAGCAATTTAAATGGATTGCTTATTCAGATATGTTCATAATACAAAATCTCACTTATGTGGATTAGTCAGACATAATTAATCATGGTTCATTCAGTGCTTGGCTTGTAGTTACTTTTGAATCATTAGGCAAAGTACATATTTGATTCTCACTTACATTAAAACTCCTTTATAGCATGCTAGCGATGCCAGTAGCCTTAAAACAGTTATGAATTCCTCTGAGGCCTCTTTATAATGTTTAAGTGAGAATCACCTGCTAAATCTTTTAGTATGTCATACTTCATAATCCTTAATAACTAATTAGTGTTTCTTTTTAGAATAATTGGAAAGACTGTTCTTCATCCTTCTAACCTGTTCTTTATTTCTTCTAACCCTGTAAGGATGAGAAATTACTTAATTATGCTCTTAAATAAAGCAGTATTTTGAGACATTTGCATTTGAAATTTAATTCAGATTAATTCAGGGTATGAATAACTTCAGTATACCAAACTTTACTCCGGATCAGAGCTAGTTAAATCTGGCCTAAGTCATTAATTAAAAGAGAAAAGATTTGAAAACAAAATTGAAGTCTCTTTGCTTCAGATGTCATTTAAAGCATACTGTTTATACTGAAGTTACTGTCCAGGCAGTTACATTAATTAACTTAACCAACTTTCTGTTTAGCTACATTGTCATGATCTTGCATACCAAACAAGTGGTGTTGTAGTCACTGTAGTATATTCTGTCTCATTTTTTGTGTTCCTTAATGCCTGTATTTCCTCAAGTCATATCATCTACTAATTCCTCATATTTTTCCACTGAA
This sequence comes from Phaethon lepturus, assembly GCF_000687285.1. Classification (NCBI taxonomy): domain Eukaryota; kingdom Metazoa; phylum Chordata; class Aves; order Phaethontiformes; family Phaethontidae; genus Phaethon; species Phaethon lepturus. The sequence goes on from NW_010523263.1 coordinate 27,178, forward strand.
TTCATCCTTACAGGGAGAAAATAGGCTTTTTAAAAGGCTGGGGAGTAAATGGTAACAATAGATTCTTTGTCCACTTTCCAATCATAAATCTTGTAGGAAATGTCAGATACACTGTCTTCGTTTTCTTGTTGAAATCATGTGTTACTCTGGAAGAATATGATTTAGGTGAAAATTATACTTCTATTACCCAGCTAGAAGCATGGGATATTAATGATACAGCATAGCCATTTTATTGTTATCTTATCTTCTTGCGTTTTAGAAAATACATACATATATATATTTATGAGCACAAAATTACTCTAACTTTCTGGTAATGGGGGATGTGAGAATGCTACCATATGGATGCATTTAACTGAACCAGACCTCTTTCAGCTCAGATTATATTTTATAGGAATTTGAGCAAAGCAGCACAGATGGTTTGCATCTGTAAAGACAGCAGTCATTATTTGAGTTCCTGTTATTTTTGGTCTGAGAAAATTCTTTCTAACAAATACGATTTGACATCATCTACACAGAATGGAACTGTACTGCAACATGAAACAGTCATTGGATTGTGAAAAGTCAAAAGGTTATAAAGAAAAAGAGTATTAAGAGGGAGGGACTAGAAAAGTATACGTGGAAGTGCTGATTGCTGTTACAACAGGTAGTAATGTCGTGCAGTAAATCAATGTCTTAGTTTGCAGGGTGGACCTTCAGTGTATACTGTCCAGAGAACTTCAAGCACCCAGGCATACAAATCCATTACATTTCAGTAGAAGCTGTGACTCTAACTCCACTAGTTATAATTCTAATTTCAAAATTGACTATAATATACTTGGGTAAACTAAAAAATACCGGCAAGAATTTTGTAAAACGTTACCTACTCACAAGCCACAAGCTTTGTATGTAGCAAATTTTAAAAAACCTGTTATTCAGATTTGCTGAGCAACCTATTGTTCCCATGTAATTTAACTGTGCATATCTGATAGCCAGAATTCTTGTTTAATTATCTACATGTGGATTTCAGAATATTTGGATGTATTTTGTTCTACAGTGCCACTATGTAATTAGTATTTTTCTCTCATTACTTTTCTTATCTGTCTTTTTATTCTTTTTTCATACAAGTTTGTAGGCTTTTTGACATTGAAATTGGCTCTTTAACCTGTGTTTGTAGTACCATTCTGTCCTGGTCAGCAAGTGGGCCCCTTTCACCCAGGCACAATTTAAATGCTAGGCAGTGGTAATACAGAAATAATTTCATGCTTCTCACCCTTCCTTCTTGCTATCTCTGAACTCCCCCTTTTTCTCTGTATCTCTCTCTCTCTTTTTTTTTTTTTTTTTTTGATTGTCTGAATGTAAGGCCATAGGAGGCTATACTATTGATTTATATTCCTCACTGCTTGGGTACATTTCCAACTTTTGATAGCATGAGACAGCTACTTAGAATTTGGAGAGTGCCGAGTGAAATGCAATATGCTGTTAAGAAGTGCTAGATCAGTCTGAAATCTGGTGAAGACTGAGAGAACAGGATCTCTGGAATCTGACTTTGGTACCTTTCAAATTTGTGTTGATCTTTATAATCTTCTGGGTGTTTATGTTCCTTTAAACAAAGCTTGATTAGTTCATATGATCTTCAGGAGAAGAGTGAGCTTTTTTCCCTTCCTGTTTCTTCTTTGCACACATCTGCCAAATACTAAGATTTTTGAGTGTCCTTAAGTATACTATACTTTGCTCAGATCTGCGCCCACCGCAATACTCATACTTTGACTTTACCAAAGAGATGCCTTACCGAGTAAGAGTTTATGGCTGTCGTTATCTGGATGGCAAATGAGCCTGACATCCTCCTGATGGTTGCAGTCATGCTTTCCCCACTCTCTCCTTGAGCATTGCAGAAGGTTTGCCTCCTTCCCTGAGCAGCTGACATCATCCAACCAGATGGGCCCAGAGCTTCCTTCTGAGTAGCTCTCAGGTACGCTTTTTCCATACCTGCATAACATACATATACATAACGTTTTGGTCCAAAGTGATCAGAGGGCATGTGATACTTAAGTACTAGAAAGGAAACTATTATTTCTGAAGAAATAAAGGTTTCTCAAGTAGTAACAGTAAACAGTGTTAACTGTGAGAGAGCAAGTTCAGTTAGCATTAACATCAGTGAGGGCACTATACTCTGCTTCTTTGGTAATGTTTTTTTAAGGAATTACTGTTACATTAATACAAACTTGAGTATGTAATATCTTTAAGGCCTCCCTTCAACCGAGCATATGGCTGTCTCACTGACTTTGGGACTTAAAGCATGTTCTTAGTATATATACATTTAAATGTCACAGTCTGGGGGAAAATTAGAAATTTTTTTTTTTAATGGGAGCTGTTATAATCTGAAAGCAGAACAACAATGACCTAGTGAGAGCGTATCTTTGTAGCCACACGCAGTAGGAAGAGTAGTGAAGAGTGCACAAAAAACTAATGGGTTTTTTTCTGAAATATGTTTTTCAGTATGTAATAGTGTTCCAGGGCCAGACTGTGGGTTTTTCTAAGCTAGATCCAGAAGGACTTGTACCTTGAAAATGTCTGTGATTTTTAATGACTGTTCGACAAGCAAAGATGTTGAAGAATCAAACTTCTATAGGCAAAATAGAATACACAAATCAGTTTTTCTCTGTAGCATATGCATTAATCTCAGTTAGTCAAAAAGATGATTGGAGAGAACTCAATGAATAAAGGCTGCCAAATCACAGCCTCAGCTGAAGCTTTTTCTTCTACATAAACTGAGGCCATAAATACCTCTTTGAGGCTGAGGGAAGCAGGCTTTAATGGATTTTAACTCAGTAGTTTCTGTGAAGCACCCAGCTAATATTAAAAAAAAACAGACACTTGAATAATGTAGGGTTCATGTAAATGTTTGTCATCATTGTCAAGTCAAAGAGTCAAATATCTAATATCAAGTAATCTTACTTAAATCCCAGCTGCCGGCAAACCACCTGTGTATTCAGCTCTGTCCACCCATCATCGCAGATTGTGCCCCACTGCCCAGTATAATAGACCTCCAGGCGACCCTCATGACTGCCTTTCCCACTTGTTAGTCTTAATGCACCATCTGTGTCATTAACAAGTAAGGAAAAACAAAAACAAGAATCAGTTTTTCTTCGGTCCCATTATTGTTCTAAAAACAAAATTAATAACATTGCATTTACTGCATCTGATCGGAATATTAGACTAGTGAATCTAGTGCTGATCACTAGGCGTCATTTAATGAGAAGATGAAAGAAATGCCATAATGCACCCAGTCAGCTGTGAAGTGTTGCATAATGTAGTTGCTTAAGTGCAAGAGAAATAGCACAAGATATTGATCCCCAAAGCTCTTACTACATGCCAAGTGCACAGGAGTGGGCTCTAATTACATGATTTCACTATATATATATACACACCGTATCTGCCAGAACACTTTATAGCTGTGGAGTTTTGTGCATCTGCAAGCTCTAAAAATTCTCTTTCCAGAGCTCTGAACTCTGCATTTGTCACTGTTTTCCTGTGTGATTACTGGTAATTGAAGTACCTGTGAGAGGTGTGCAGGAAACGCCAGCATCTTCTTTGTGGCCGCAGTTGTGTTCTCGCCAGGAGCTTTTTGCACACTGTTCTATCGATAGTTCATTTCCTGTACACTGCACTTCATCCAGCAGCACGGGACCTGACCCTTCTCCAAAGTAAGCCTGGCTCCATGCCTTGGCAACACCCCTGTCAAAATGTAACAAACACCCAGTCAAGAACAACCAAGCTGAAGAGTCTGGAGCTCACTGGGAAGAGCTGAAATGTTACTCATCCAGCTTCTAAAATAGCAGAGGACTGCCTGAACAGCCACAGCACTGGTACCTGACAGTGCAGCCCGCATTGTGTCATGGTCAACTCCAGTCTCAGCTGAGGCTATGGAGTGACTTAAACATACAATTTCCACACTTCCACAGTTTAAACATACTTAGAACATCAATTTCTATTGTTATGTATCTATCTGATATTCCTTTTCTGTCCCTTGTGACTTTTAAGTGTAACTTTCCTAGAAGAAATTATGGGTATGCAGCTATATGGTATGAGGATTCTAATTTTAATTTTCATTTAATGTTTATATGTAGTAAAAATAATATGATACATATTTCTACAGTGACTTTCATCTGTTGTCCTCAAAGCACATGAATCAAATCTCAAATACCCAGATGAGGCACATAAAAGTGATTGTTCCCCATTTAGTCATATACAAACCACAGCAAAGAAATCTTGAGTGACTTGACAATGTCACACCACCAGTCAGTGGTAGAAATAAGAACAGAAAGGAGACCAACGACCAGCTTTGGGTGTGTTATGCTCTTTTATGTCAGCATAGAGGATTTTGAGCACAAAAACCTACATAAACTGAAAATGCTCCACTGATTCAGCATTACAGAAATTATGCAGTGTTTAACACTTGATGATCTACCAAGATTTTTCCAATTCTATTTAAGATACCATGTCTTTAATATGTAAATGATTTTCATGGTTTGGTTTCTTTCCACTCAATAGTTTCTCTGTTCATATAATCCAGGTTAGTTTTCATAGGAGTATTCTCAATATCTGTTGTCTTTTCCAACTCTTAAGACTGCAATGTCTATCTAAATTTTTTACTCTAATGAATTACCTATCTAAAGCATTCGTTTAAATTAATTAACATACAGTTTGGGTGTGGGGCTCTATATTAATTATTTATGTGGTTTAAAGAAAGAGAGTTTTCCACTACCAGCCATATATTGTCATGTAACACCTAACAGGAATGGTATGTTCAGCTTACACTGAAAACATGACAGGTCTTGACTATTTTGTTTCAGGATGTAATCGTTCAAACTCTTTAACTGGCTTTTGCGACTGTATGTCAGAATAGTGCATTGCTGTGATTTTTTTTTTTTTTTTAAAAAGTTGCAGTAGTTCATGTCTTTAAGGCACTGACTCATTAATCCATCTATGGATTTAGATATAAGTGGATTTAGTTTCTAGTGCTTTGTATAAATATGTAACAATCTCTGTTCTCTTTTTTTAAGGAAAACAATGCTAAATTTACAATTGGGAATCATACAAATTCTTGATAAATAGTAAAGGGATATGGGAAATACAGCAACAGTAAGAGGCTTATAAAAATTAAATTAGGATCAGGAAAAAATTCTATAAAAAGGAAGGATGTGGAAATTCATGGTAGACACTGTGTAGATAGTAGTGCTCAGTAAATAAAAGCACACACAAGAAAGGTAAATTAAATAACTGTGTTTTGCATTTTCATTTTGTTTAAAATCAATTTGGTTTTAATATTTTCAAGCTAATGTGCTTCATTAATCTTGAAAACGCACTGTTAATTTTCAGACTGTTTCTTTGACAACCAGACCCCTTCTTCAAGTGGTGGAGAACATGGAAAATATCAAAAAGCAGGTCTCATTTACTCAGTAGGGAGAAGACTTATAATCTGCGATTGCTTCAAAGCAGCAGGTAAGCAAACAAAAAATATCCTCAAATACTCAGCAGGCAACACTTGCAAAACACCTAGCTTCAGTCTGAAGTTAGTACTGTATTTTTGAGAGATACTTTTACTTAGACATTACCTTTTCTTCTGAATGACCTTCCTAATTCCAAATAACGTATTAATAGATATCTTGCTCTAATTTTTTTTCCTTTAGCAATGCCATGAAGAATTTTAATAGATTGGAAATTACATTTTTCTCTGAGATTTGCAAACATTTCCTGATTGCCTTTACTATTCTTTCATTTAGTTTGTTAAGTAACCATGCATTTTTATCTGTAGCATTAATTTACTGAACACTTGTATTTTGTAATGCTAGTAATGCGAAACAGCAAGGTCCTCCATCTCTTGTATTTCAGCAAGAGCTACTTTTCAAACTGGTTGAAGTTGCAAATGACTATATAGTAAACTAAGAAAATATAATCCGTAAGATACACTAAGGGTAATACTTATTTCAAATCTACGTATCCCATTTATATTTAAGCATCTAAACAAGTTAAAATATGTTGGCTTTCCAGTGTATCTTTCTGATGTACCAGGATTGGCTCTGTGACTTGTATATATTACAGGCATATCACAGAAGGCCCGGTTTACTGGTAGTTTTTAAGCTGATTGTTATTTGGAACATTTGTATGTATAAGATAAATTATCTTCATTTAAATTTATTGAGTAGTATTTGCATATATACAAACTTTACAGAAAAAGAAGATTCCTGTATATAGCTTCCGTTTCTTGTATTTTTTTAATTCTGATGCTGGTACAAATGTATAGAAAATATTAGAAGAAAAATCCTTATTCGTTAAGAAGCTGGCTGAAATCAAAGAGATAATGCTTGACTACTCTGAATGTTGAAAACAAATTATACCATAATCTAGAAAGATTCTCTGGAGTTCCAATAAAGCAGAGACAACACATCGCATTACTGTAACAATAAGGGCAATTTATATCAAGCAAAAAGTAATTATGAAACCAAATAATAAAATAAATTATCATTATTTTTCACCTATTAATGGTAGATTAATATTCTGAAGTTTTATAGGAGTGCTATAGGAAAGTTGAAAGCATGTCAGAATAGTGCGTGAAATAGTTGAAAGCGTGTGGGAAGCTACTTACTGAGATGCTTATGCTTCCAGATGGATTAACAGTATGCAAATTTACATTATTTTTATTACTTCGTAACTGCTCTGCTGCCACTGTTGGTAAAATTTCACTTCACAGTGTTGAGCACATTTGTCAAGACATCTCGATTACTTCAGGAAATTCTGTAAGAATTTTTGTATCTCTAGACATATTTCAAAAAGACTTAGCACCATCTTAATACAATTTATTTACTCAGAAATATGAATCAAATGAGAAGCATCTCAGGACTGCTGTTTCTGAACATTAAGTGTAAGTAATCAAATGTTTTAGTGTATATCTGTAAGGAGGCAGGTTAAGAGCATAACATTTGTCATTAGTATACAGCATAACTTAGTAGCTCTCCAAACTTATTAATAGTGGCCCAAGTCAAAAGAAGAAAAAGCCTGTAAGGAGATAGACTTTCTATTTGGTATTCCCAATTGAAAATATACAGGAATGTATAAATATAGCACAAAATAAACTGGGCAAAAATTAAAATGTGATGTCAGAGGAGCATGTTGATTCCCACATGGCTCACCAGGAGATCTAGCAGCTTTTTAAGTACTGCACAGTTCTCATCCTTCTGAGCTAATTTGGACGGCACCAGCAGTCCAAGGCCTCAGTTTCACGTTACAAAAGAAGTACGCTCTGGCGGCCACCCATTAATGCCACAAAGCTTGCTACCTTCAGTGCCACTTCTTTTAATTCATTGTTATACCAGCAGGGCTGAACAGGTGAGTTCTGTTCCAGGCTCCTCTGCACTGACCTGCTTAGTTCTCATCCAGTCTGTCTGACACAATCCCTTTCTCCTCCTTGGGTTTATCTTAGTATATTCTCTGCAACTTGCTCCTAGTTTCCCTCTTCAACCCATCTGGCCTTTCATCCCAATTGTCTCCATCTCCTTCGTCTCTGACTCAGCAGTTCTCCTCTTTTGCCTCCCACTTCTGCAGCATCTTTCCTCAAATACTGAACACTTAACTTCTGTATGGCTTCAAAATCACCCCCGGCTGTTCAGAATAGGAGCAAGAAAATTCTGTTCTGCTGCTGTGACTATATTACGGACCACGCTTAGTTCAGACAGAATCTCTGACAAGCTTAACTGTCAAAACTTCAAATAGATCTCTACTCAGTATATGCACACTGACAATCTTCAGAGACTTGTGACTTAAACAAACCTTGAGAGATTCTCACAGGCATGCCAAAAACATATACTGTCTGGCAAAGCAGTGCTCTTACTCCAAAGCAAGGAGGCTGTTAAGACTCTTCAGTAAAATGGATGTAAGGATTTTAACAGTCAAAGCAGCTTCCTTTTCTTCACCTACATTTTTGACTGTACTGAAACTGTAGCGAGTTTTCACTAAAAAGTCAGCATTTATTCTGAGACACATCCTTTTTCTGTCCTACGGGCAAAATTGCTCTATCATATGACACTGAAAACTGGATCCTATAAATCACAGTTCCAGGGAATTGAAAGTAATGGTGCTGTACCTGAACCTTCTATAAGTAAACTTAGTTACTGCTTCAGAGTATTAGTGCGATTTTAAAGGGGCATCTTTTGACAACTCCAAGCTATGTATCTGACAAACTCTCCTGCTTTGTTGATGGAGTAGAAAATACATAGAAAAACAAACCCAAGGCCAAGCTGCCGACAGACAACTTCAGCATCTGCATCATCCCACTGATCATCACAGACAGTCCCCCACTGGCCAGCATGGTAGACTTCTACTCTTCCTTCGTGAGCGTTGTTCCCACCAGCCAGCCGGATCGGAGTAAAGACAGGGGCTGTGAACAAACACAGAATATCGAAAAAGGTCACTTCTTTCCCAAAATGTTTTCCTGGTAGTAAAGAAAAAAGAAGATGGCTTAATGGTTTCTCTGACATCACTCAAGAACCACGCTTTCTTTTTTCTAGTTAAATGGAAAACCTGAAATTAAACTTCTCTAGAAATTAGTTCCCCTAAGCTCCACTTTCAGTAGTTGAAGAATACTATACAGACAAGTAACCGTACTGATCTTCAGTTACTTAAGTGTCACAGCGTTCACAGATACTTAGGGACAAATATTACAATCAGTCAGTAGAGCTGCATTTCTACAAGTAAGAGCAAAATTGGCTTTGTATAGGCTTGGTCCCAGCGGGTAAAATCTGAAGCAAGAGGCAAAAATTCTTTCATTGCCACAGAAGCAGACATTTATCCTCATGTTTTCTCATTACTTTTGGTAATTCCAGACAGAGCAGTGAAATCTCAATTGACTGTGGAGTCTCACTTTAATTGTGTAAGTATTGTTCCCTTCCCATTTCTGAGATACGGTTTGATTTTTTTGTATTTTCAAACCATTAGCCCTTTTCTGGTCCAGCAATAAATTGCCTTGAAAGCATCACTTCTGCATAAAGCTGTAATAATGGAAATAGCTTAAAACCATATTAAAAAAAAAAAAGCTCTAGTATTTAAAAGGTCATGTTAAAGTTTCACCATATCTAACATCTGAATGATTTTAAATGTGATTAATCTTTGTGTAGGCCTCCCAAATAATTAATGCTACTATTTCATCTATTTCTTGGCTTAAAAAAAGAAAATTGAGGGCATTTCTCCAATTTCATCTTATTATTTCATTGGTATGAAATCTGGGTTTTTTGTAATTATTGAAAAAGGCTAGTTGCAGTAGAACATGCAAAACGTGAAAGCTTCAGTCTGCTGAAACTCAGGATCAATTTTAACTCATTTCACATATCATGGACTCTAAATTACTGATAAACTTCCTTTCAGTATTATTGAAACAGACAACAGTCCTTTAATAAATTTATCTGAGCAAAACAAAGTTCTCTGGTGAAAATGTCCCTAAAAAGAAGGAAAACCTCATGATCTAAAAGTATAACTTGCGAATTTATAGTTTTCAGTTTCTTTAGGCAAAACTATTTCTCTTGCTTTGGTCCTTCAGCTTGTCTCCTAGCTTAAAAAGATTCTGCCTTCCCTCTACACTATAGTTTTCTAAATTAAGTCCAAACTAATTTTTTAGAAGTCATTTATCAAAATACTCCTCATGAATAGTGGAGCTTTAGGACTAAAATGCATATGTCTTTGGATAGGAATGTAAGTAAGGAGAGGAAAGGCAGCACAGAACTGGCTGCAGCCAAACCTGTTTTGGTTACAACTGAAGAGACTGCCATTGCCATCTCCTCAGCACTGCCATCTTAGCCTTCCCAAGGTCAGCAGTATCTTACATCTGATGGTATAATTGCCCACTTAGTTGCTGTTTATCATGTTTATTAAAATAATCTGAAATATCTTAAAACATTAATAATACTTTTTTTCCTAATAATATAAGTTTGACTTGTGTGAGTGATGTGTGAGGTAGGAATCTTCAGCTAGGAAGACTTGAACCTGTTTCAAACATATGCAGAATAGGGCAAAAACTTTGCAGTTCCTTGTGTGATGTCATCCGTGTTCACAGTAAGGAATGCCAACACTTCTGTACCAAAGATGTTAGGGAAATTGCTGCTACTGTTCAAGAAAAGATAACAAATTGACACGTAGCTACCAAATACAACCTCCGAGCAGATTAATAAAAAAACAGTTTTTTTAAAAAAAAATCCTACTTTCACAGCCAGAGATTCTTGCTGCTTCATCCTTTCTCACAACCTACATCTCAAAGCAGTAATTTGCTTGTTGATTGTGGTAAGGTAAAAAGTGGTTCAGCTAGTTGCTGCTTGCACAGCATAGAGGGACTTGAAACAGTTAATGATGCAATGATTCAATCTGTTTAATTTCCTGTTCCAAGAAGTCTTAATTTTTTCTAATTGAATACTGAGTAATTATTACTACTTCTATTTAAATAAGGTAAGGAGTTAACCAAACCGTATGTATTTTTTTTACCCAGGGAGGAGCTACATGTGACAGCAGCTGCCATTTTTTGAGGACATGTTCCATCCTGACAGATGACTTTTTCACATAACAGTAAATTTTCTTCATCGCCACGACAACGCACTTCACTCCAGTACACAGGAATAAGGCCCAGTCCAGAAAATGGTATGTGTTTTGCTGTACCTTTCTCACTGTAAGAAGAATAATGAGGATAGGACATTAGAGTGGGAGGAGGAAGAGTGGAACATTTTACTCGTATATAAATCTTGGAGTAAAAAAGAAAACACTTTCTTCAGCACTGTAAATTCATCACGTTTTCATACAGTTCAGCATTGTCTTCTGCACAAAGAAAAGTAACAGATGTGACCCAGTTCTCAGCATTTTGCTGTGGGATATTTTAGTACAATGGCCTGTGTTGCTGCAGGGCCAGCTACATTCCTGTTCTCCCGGTTCTTAACTACAAAAATCAACACAGAGTCCACAGTCCATAGGTGAATCTATAGTACCATCCCACTGCAGTTACACTGCCAGGAGAGGTAATGCTAATGGGCCTTTCACCCTTATCCTCTCCTTTACTCCATTAAAATGTACCAGTGCTCTGCCCATACACATGTCATATAGTTGTGACCCTGGGGCAGTGAAACTACCTCATACTCCATTAGATCAGGCCCATGTCCATTATTCTCTATTCAGCCATTCCCATCCATCCAGAACATTTATAAACAGCTTACTTTCCTTCACATACTGAGTCTACAGCGACAGTTACTGAGCCATCTTTTCTTCCATGTAATGCTGAACAAAATTAAATGGAAAACAAAGCTCAAATATTGTAAAATCAAAGGAACAGATAAATGGGAACACCTGAAAAGCAACAGTAATACCTGGTGAGTTCACCTGTGGTATATAGATCCAAATTTCTGCTAAACACTCACGATAACAGAAACTTTCAACTGCTGTTTGCTTGGGACTTCTTGGCCCGGGTTCAGATTTAAGCCATTTCTGTTGAAAAGACCAAACCATTCACCCGTATCACTGAACTACTTTTGCCAGTGGCAGTCTTGTTCAACTGAAATGTTTAGGGTATGGAAGGCAAAAAGAACTTGGATGAAAATGAGGAACAGAGACATTGCACGTAGACAGCTGAAGTATAAGCAAAATCACGGCCTCCAGATGGCTGAACTTTTATCTCATCTAATCCTCATATTTTTATAAGTTGGCATGGTGTGTCCAGATTAGTATTGAACATTATAAAACAGCTTAGATTTAGTTCTGGCTAGCAGTCTTAAAAAGTGGAATAATCATTAGGAATGTCACAGCGCAAGTATGCTATAAAAGCCCTTTACTGCTTGTAGCAAACAAAATCACTACTTTGGTATGTGGCTGAAAGAAATACTGGAAAGCAATAAAGCCAGCCATACTTCGTGGCTTATTGAGGAAGTGCAAACTGAATGGGGTGCTAAGTGGGGATAATCAAGTAATTTGGTCGCTAACTTGAACATCATTGATTTTTTTCAGAAGCTGGAATTGCATTTTATTTTTAAAACTCCCTTTTGGTATGGGAGTTTTCTTCCTTACCTCAGTTTCATCTTCTTATTGCAATTGCAGTATCACTATAGGCATTTTCTAGAGTTTAATGACCAAATTATTTTTAAAGGGTCCTGTTGATTAACTCCGTTCTGACAGCAGTGGGAAGTAGTGGTCAGTGAGGACAATGCAGGGACTTTCAGCCTGTCCAGTATTGCTATATCTCTGTAAAATATCTCTATGAAAATGTAAAGCTGCAAAATTTGTCTGGTTTTGGGTTTTGTTATCAATGTGCAACACTGAAAGTAAACCATACAGATCATCTAGCTAAATGAAGATGTCCACAACAAAAATACCACATTTTCCAAAACCCTAGGATGAGTCCCAGATGGTTTTTGGCAGGATAGAATGGATGAGTACCGGGGTAATCCCAGGCTCCTTAGAACCCAGAGTTTTCCTATGATTAGGAGCCCATGTAGAGTCTAATTCCGGCCACATTTACATTTTTATAGATTCAGTAACCTCACTGGACCTGTTCTTTATTGACACTAACATAAGTGAGATCGGGATCAGACCTCATATTTCTGCTCTTGTGGACATGTCCCAGGTGTCTTGTAAAGCAGGTTTTGTTTGCCCTAAGCTTTTCTGACCTGTTCAGACTTTCCACTTTGAAGGCAAAGCATCTACCCTGGTCTGGTCCTCTCCGGATCCCATATGCAACTTTCAGATGAAATACTGATTCTCACAGCAACCTCTTTGAAGTACAACGCCATTGAAGGAAGCGAGGGAGTCTGGAAAGAACTACTTCAGCATTCAACAACTTTCAAACAGAAAAAAAAAATCATCAAACACAAAAAGCCCACAGGATTTGCAAAATTAATTGTCCTTTTTACTGAAACATCACTAAAAGTTGACTGATTTTTACACAGAATGAAACTTACCCCAGTGCAAGCTGTCTACATACGACTGTTGCATCATTATTGTCCCAATGGCTACCACAGATTGTTCCCCAGATTCCATTCAGATAAACCTCCACTGTACCTTCAAACTCATTCTTACCACCCTGGAGTCTCACTGACCCTAGTTAAAAAAAAAAAAAAAAAAAAATTAAGCCTCCAAGATACTCCATTGCTCAATTGATGTATCCCAAACAGAAGACTCTGAACCCAATTTTCCCTCTGCAGAGAGAGTTGCTGTTTCATGTATCACCATCTTTGTGCTCTTTGGGTGAGCTGCTTTCTAAGAAGCACTCTCACACATCTAACAGTATTACACAGTGATATACAAAATGAGATAACCTTATTTTTTACATGAGGAAAAAATTTTGCTTCTTATACTTAAATTGCATCACATTTCTGATCTTTCTGATGCTACAACTTACTTACATAGGTTTTTTTTTTTGTTAGATCTGTATAGACTACACATAATTATTTAAATGTGGTTACCTTTACCCAAATGAGCAAAAAGTGTGTGTGTGTGTGTGTATATATATATATATGAGTGCTATACTTTTAACTTCCACATAATTCCATCCAACTTAAGGGAATCAGAAAACAACCACATAGATTGCATAGCTTTTGCTCTGACCCATGTAACATTATGCACGTCATGGATGTCAGCAGTTTATTTTAGTCAAAGAATGCATTTGTTCATACTTGTTCTCAGACAGAAAAATATTGGATGTATTTCTATTGATTCGTGAGAGGTCTTTACCAAATTCTCAGGCAAAATAAGCTAAAAAAAATGAGGAATCATGTAAAAAGTAGGGAACGTAGTCTGCTTCTTGAGAGCTAGAGAACAGTGAAATATGAGAAAATTACCAGATTTTGTGTATTTTTATTACATTAGTTTTACTTGAGATGCCAGATGCATCTGCTGTTTAAGGTAGCCAAGTGCCACTGATAAAGGTGGGGAAAAAGCTAGTCATAGGTATAATTACAGAGGCAGAACTGACAGAGCAGTAATTCAACAAGAAAGAATACATTTCGGCTAAATTATCAAGCATAGCCTAATTGTATGCATTAGTATTGCCTGAAATCTCAGTTAATCCAGCTGCCTCTCTTCTGTGATCTACTTAAAATCAGAAGTTACACCGTCATTCAATTTGCAGGGTTTTTAGCACTGGGAGAAAACAGTCAATATTTGTGCCTGCATTTCATTGTGTATGTGTAAATATTCATAGTGGTAATAGTGATAATGATGATGGCAATTATGATAATAATAATAGGTAGATCCACTTTTTCTTCTCAGCTTTCACTCAGATTGTGTCCTGGTTTTAATTTAGTTCAGTATGTTTTATAAAACCGTGAAGCCAAACCACTGCCAAATAACCCGAGGAATTAATTAACCTCAAACTTGGTTTTGTGTGTTCCTTTTTGCCTCCTATTTACTTTCTCAGCTGTAACTTACTGTGCAGTAAATTACAAACAAAATTTATTCAACTCATGTTACAGAGTGAGCTATCATTCAGAATAGAGGATTATTAATGAGTTAATTATAACAATACTGTAGACATGTTCCACATTGTTTATCTGTCTTTATAATTTTTCTCTTTGTGTTTTTGTGTCATATACAAAGAGAGTCTGGAATTTTGTTTATTTCTGCTCTTCACCAGACTTTTGTGGAGACTATTATTTTCACTTGAAACATCAACTGCAGTCATAGCAAAGTGATTCCTGACATACCAGAAAGTAATTTTTAAGATGTCATCTCCAAAAATAAGTTTATTTTTGTAGATGATTGCTTACAGTCCTTCATGACACCTACTGAAATCAATACAGTGTTTCCTGAGTACACATAACACAATATTTCTATTCAAATATTTGAATAAGGGAGTACTTGAGGAATAAAATTATCTTCTAAGGTCTCCATGGCAGAATTTGGCTCACTCATCTTTCTGTATTTACGGAGCTCCCGATGACAACAGTGGAAGAATTTATTCATGTACATAGAGCAAAAGATAGCACAAGACATAACTTTTGCACATCAGAAACTCTCTTTCCAACAATTAAAAATGAAAGAAATCTGAAATCCTTTGCACCTCTGGTATAGAAGCCTCAGGAAAGAAGTTTGAAAAGCATAGAGTTCTCCCGGTGGACACATACCATTAAACAAAGAAAACAGCCTTTCCCCCACCACCCACTCCCCTAAAGAACCCCGGGTGACGCCTGGTCCCTGTTGAAGTGGGAAAGCACACTACTGGTATCACTCGGTAAGGGAAAATTGACTGGAAGGGACAATGCCTTGTTTCCGTGTGCCTGTGGGAAAAGACATACATGAAAACAATACATGAGGGATTCTTTTAAAAATTAATCTTAATATCTCAACAAAATATTTTGGTTTGCCTTTTTCATGTAGGCTTACAGTTGCATACAGGAAT
>NW_010523263.1:42602-48635 GCF_000687285.1 Phaethon lepturus
GAAGGGTAGTAGCATTCATAACAGACCTTTGTTCATCTCACAAGAAAATTTGATAAAGATTCTATCATATAGAAGAGAAAACACACAAGATGATTGCTAAAGGCAATTTTGTAACAAATTGAAAATATTCTTGATTTTCACTTGATAAGTTAATCTAGAAAGAAATAAAAAGAAAGCCCATTTTTACATGTAACTAATATTAAAGCTTTTATTATGCCTGCTGTTTAATAGAGTTAACCAAATATATGGTATAATGATTCTAATATGCTGGTTGCGTTGACTCTCTACTCTCCTCATAGGACAGTATTGATATCTATGATTAACCTAAACCATCCAGAGCAAAATCCAGCATTCTGTCCTCAAGCAAAACAATAAATAAAACCTTTTTTTTAAAGAAAAGTTGGAATTGGAAACCGTCTGAAAGGTTAATATCTTGAACATATTTTTCTAAGTCCAGTCTAAGTGTTTCTAGCTCAGTATTTCATCACCATGTCCAACAAGAGTAAAATGATACAGTATTATTTGTTACATATGTACTTTGAAGTATGTATCAACCTGTATCATATGATGAGTCATAATTATGTAGCAAACAAATCATAAGAGCACATTAATGAGAAAATGATTTCTCTGTTTATTCAAAATGTTGCAATATTCAGATGCCTGGTAGTTATTTTACTGGATCAAGAGATAAATTAGTTACAGTAGCATGGATACCTCATAAAACAAAACAGAACTTTAAAATATAGACTTTGATTTCAGTAGCTTATTTTTTCTTTCCAATAGATAAAACTCTTACTTCATAATGAAACACAGATCTGTGTTTCAAGTGTAAATTGATCATAGGGAATTGCAAGATGGCATTATCTGCCATCATATATGTTTATGCTGTATTACCAAGTATCTATTTATTACTTGTGATTCCATCTTTGTTATTAAGAATGTGTTAATAACCTAATTGCAAGATAATCAGTGTTTGCACTCTTAAAATGACCAGGAAACATTATTTCA
This sequence comes from Phaethon lepturus, assembly GCF_000687285.1. Lineage (NCBI taxonomy): Eukaryota > Metazoa > Chordata > Aves > Phaethontiformes > Phaethontidae > Phaethon > Phaethon lepturus. The sequence goes on from NW_010523263.1 coordinate 43,611, forward strand.
CTTCATAGGCAGCAAGAAAACTAATATTTAGCGTGATTAAAAGGATACTGGTTAATTGTTAATGTCACTAGTGAAGTTATCTGTTAATTTTAACACTTCAAGCCCATACTGCACCTCAACACGCGTGCCCAAGGGGCTTCCTTCCGTGCTTCCCCTAGGGCACAAGAAGCTCTGGGGAAGAGCATCTGAATTACATCTTAAAAAACAAGTCTGTCTGAAGCGTATGCATTAGAGGCTCTAGGTTTCTGGAATCGTAGATATGGAAGCATCTCAATTTTTTAAGCTGTAAGTTTTCAGCTCTTCTAGTTGCTGAAGAAAACTAAACATGTTGGGAGTAGAGCTAATGCAGTAGTATCTATTCTGGCTTATGCAATCCTCTGAGAAACTCAAGCTCTCTCCCCACTCCACCAACTCAATACAGTGTCAACCCTCTGCTTAAAGTGCATATCAGACCATTATGCCTCAACACCAAGCTCAGCAGCAGGGAACATGAGTACAGGGTCCTGCCCATGGCTCTCAATGCCCTCAGCACTAGTCAGGAAGAGGAAGGATGAGGATAGGTGAGCTGACCACACAAGAATAAGCAGCAAGGGCACAGGACCATAAAGCTGGCCTGCTAAGCAGCTCTAGGACACATACTGTGGTCTTATGATGGACTTAATTCAGCCCTATATTGAAGAATACAAATCTACTGTCTTGACACAAACTCCTTTATTTATATTCACTCAGTATGTTTGCATTTCTTCTAATTATGCTCTAGCTGGGGTTACTGATGGTCAATTCACGTTGTTTACACACACTCTGGTAATTTTAGTTGCCCTGGTATCTGCCCAAGTCAGAGTCTTTCCTATCTGCTATCACTGTTTAAAAGAGATTAAGTTATACTTGCAAATGCAAGGAAGTAAGGGTATCCAGTGGGTGCTGCTGAGACTTGCTCCGCAACACCTGCCATACAGGCTCAAAATGAGACACACAGGAAAAAAGGGAGAGGAAAAACTCTCAGCCAACTTTTAATTAACTCCAAAAGCTGAAGAGCTTCAAAGTAACTGTGCTGTTGTGCTTGGCCTCTTTTCCTATACCATTCTCATGTCCAGAGATGCTGGGTAACTTCAAACCCTGTTTTATTTTCTACATTTCACTGAGAACATGCATTGTTACTGGGTGTGGCTGAATTGCAAATAAAATGGGAATCACTTCCACTTCTGCTCTACATCTAAGTGCTGCAATAGTGGGGTTTATGGTGTTGGCTCAAGGTGTGCCAGTAGTTTCTTTGTAAACACCTGTGTCCCAAGGTTTTTAATTTGGCTGTAAACGTAAATTTGGAAAAGAGGGATCAGAAGTATAGTTGCCTGTGCTTTTCACGCTGTTGCTGGGTGCTCTGAAATTGCAGATTTAAAGTAAAGCAAAAGAAGTGTTCTGAATTTTGGAAATTTGTAAAAACAACAAATACTTTTATTTCTGTTTTCATTTCCAAGGTGTTCCAACATGGGATAGTGCCACAGAAAGGCGCTGCACTGATAAGTCATCTCTGTTGCCTTGGAGTCAATTAGGTAAGTCCAAATTGACATAAAGCATGAGGGTCTCCCATTGATATGTGCTGTATATCCCATGTAACCACATCATAACTCAGTATTTCGGAACACTAGTGGGTGATTCATAATACATATAAAACTCGTATTTTCATTCAAAACTATGGATGATGCTCACTGTGATCAATGAATGCTGTTGTCCATCTCTTTCCTGAGCACTGCTCTTAGTCTCAAATTATAGTTATTTTCTCCTGGTATTGTAACCTTGAAAAAAGGGTGCATCCATCAGAACTACTTTCTAAGAGCTATCTTGAGAACTTAGCAGATAACAGTATTGCATACTCAAGGATCCTTATATTAGAAGTTTCATAAATACTGTATATATCGAGTGTGTAATGTCCTGAATTGGTTCCTCTGCAGCAGTGAGATTCATCGTGTCAACGATCAGTGGTTTAAGGCTCTGAAAAAATATACTGAGATGTTAGGAATGTAACATGCTCTAGAGGATTGTAGTTGTCTTACGTGGTACAGAGCTGTAGAAAATAAGGGGATTCATGTTATCAACTTTATTTTCGTCCCAAATCCAAAACATAGCCTTATACTAGCTTCTATGAAGAAAATTAACTCTATCCCAGCTGAAACCAGGACAGCTGTGCAGCTGTAATAAGAATGGTTCCAGAAGAGCTGCTGCTTAGAAGGAAAATACAAGCATTGATCTTTAATTTTAATCTTTTTTTTTTCTTTAACCCTATGCTATTAAAAAAAACAATACCCCAAGAGACCTTCCATCAGCTGCCGGTAGGGAGAATAATCTAGTGATTAGACAATGAGCCTCAGGCTTGATTCTTCTCTCACAAAAGTTTAATGAAGCATTATTTGATTGGCATTAGTGGAATTACCAACTAAAATGGAAAGACTCTACAATCTGGCCATTCTGGAGATGTATTTTATTTCCAGTTCTGCCACTGATTGGTAGTGTGACCTCTGGCAAGGACACTTACCCTCTCTTGTACTGTTTCCTGTTTGTAAAATAAAGAAAGTTGACCCACTTTACTTAAAGAACTTTAGATATCTAACAACAGAGCATGGACATGCCACATGAACATTGTGTGGCAGCAGTTGCTTCTAGGTAATGAGGTAGGGCTCTTTTTTGAAGCATGAGTATATTACAGGTAAGTTTTTACTAGCAGTAACTAAAATTCTGCTGGACTTATGCTGGCTCTGTGTACAGAGCAGTCTTGTACTCATTTATTTTCCTCTACGATTTCCTTGGTTAATCATGATAATTTATATATATTTGTATTTGGTTTAGTTGCTTTCAAGACACGAATAAATAATATTACACAGATGTCTCTCACTTTAGGAGGAAGGAAATGAAACACCAAAATCTACCATTTTAAACTGTAAAAGTGATTTTAGACTGGTACTACATAGTATAATCACAAAGGTGTTTTTTTTTTTTAATTTTTCATCATTACTGTTTAAATATAAAGTAGTTTAATATATACACGTGCATGAAGTTAATATCTGCAATTAACTTTGCGGGTAAGTCTTAATGTTTAAGCTAGAAAAGCCAGGAGATTTACAGTTCAGGCTTTGAACATGGTATTGTATTTCATTATTGCAGGTGCCTAATAACTTAGTATGGGCCTCCTTAGCACATGTACTAAAGCAACAGATGCAGCGAGTTTATCTCAGAATAGTCTGTCCTTCTGTAGCTATAAACTGCATCGTAACATTGCTTTCCTTGCATTTCTTTGTTCCTCTCTTACAAGAAGCATACTTCAGGACTAATGTTACAATAATGTTTATTTCTGGGCAAATGGCTTGATTTATTTCCATGTTCCACCTTAAGCCATTTCACGTGCTCTCTAATTCTTTCATATTGCCTCCACGAAGTCTTTTGGACCGATGTTTGCCCTGTTGATGTCACTGAGAGTTTACCACCAAGTCCAGTAGAAGCAGATGACCTTTCAATTAGCAAGTACTGGCTATTGTTCATTGCTTTGTCCTCTCTCTTAACAGAGGCTAACCTGGATTTCCTTTTTCTGGGGAAAAAAAAAGCAGCATTCTGAAAAGACTGAAGAAACACAGCTAAACCCAAGCCATGTAGTATTTTTGGTGGGTTTTTTACTTAAATCACATCCATGCTGAACTTACAGGGGATTCTGGAATTTAGTAAGATTAGCATGAGATTGGGATCTTGGCAATAAAATGCTGTGTTCTTCTTCACTGTAACGTATTAGACCAAGTCCTCACAAAGTATTTTGGGAACCAGACTGAAGAATTCTGAAAAAAGCTATAAATATGACGGGCTAAATCAAAGAACCAACTGTGGGACCCTTTCCCACACCGAGACCAGTTAAAGGGTGTGAAGTCTTCTGGATTTTTTTTTCATCTGTGTCTAGTTATCTGTTTTCTCCTCCATGGCATCAGCTGCCTGGTATTCTTTCCAGGGAAACATCTGTAATGCGTAACACCATTCTATCTTCTTGAAGGAGCACAGCATTTGATGTGGAACACAGCTTTGGAAGCTGCATTTTTTTAAATGCATAAATGATCAATGTGGACCTTGGTGCTTCCATATGCTCTTCACGTCATACTTTATACCAATATGTATTATTATCACATTGTTCAAATTATCTTTTTTCCATGCCTCTTTTAGGCTATTGTTGGAAGAGAGAGATAACAATCCTCTTCAGAGACTGAAAGTAAATTAATCAAAAAAACCCAAACAACCCAAATCCAGCTTCCACAAGAACAACATTATTAATAAGAATAATCAACTTCCTTTGCTGACCTTGTGATATTACAAAATATGTAAAAGGAAGAGCAACAAGGAAGGAAATTTTTACTTTCGTTGCAACAATTACGCTTGCTCACTTTCAGTGTAGCTATAGATAGGACATAATTCCTATACAGGAATACCAGAGCGATATAGGAGAAAACGTGAAGTCATTCAAAACCAGACTGCACATAAATCTATTTAACGCCAGCACTGGTGAAATGTAACGCTGATCAGCGGCTCCAGGGCTGCTCCGTCCTTACGCACTGAGGACCTCCACTGAAGCCACTGAGCGTTCAGCTGGGAGCGTGTGTGGGGGACGCACAGGTCTCTTGGCCGGGGTCGAACCCCTTTAATCCCCAAGATGGGGGGGGGGGAGGGAAGAGAGAGGTACTAGGCGGGCAGTTCGCGTGTAGAGCAAGGCATCCTTCTGCTTTTCTTTCTGCCACTTCACTCCCGCAGACCAAGCGCTTCCCGGAGAAGTGCGCCCGCTTACGAGGAGGGAATGCCAGCCTGGGCTAACGGAGCCTGCTGCCGGCACAACTGCCTAGCGCCATTCACCTACTACTAAAACAGCGGCGGAATAAAACCAGGCAGGACATTGGTCTCATCTGCTGACGTGAAAGTTTAAACTCCTCTCGGAAAAGCTTTCGCCGTCACTTTGGCAAAAGGTGCCCGTCCCCCCGTCGCCCCCTGTTCCCTCTGGCGGAG
>NW_010523264.1:0-207 GCF_000687285.1 Phaethon lepturus
TCAAATTAATAGCACATGGACTCAATCTCTAGGGTCCTGGACATAAGTTCAGAAAAATAGAGATATAAAACTTGGGTGATTTACTGGACCTTTCCTAGACTGAAATGATTAATTGTCTGATTTACTGGTTCCATTTTTTTTTAATGCTGAAACCGATATAAAAGAATTAAAGGGAGTGTAGAGGAAACGGTTATCTCCGAGGCCTTC
>NW_010523264.1:394-849 GCF_000687285.1 Phaethon lepturus
TCTAACCAGCCAGAAATGGTTTTAGGCCATGGTGAAAAAAACCAGCTCTAAACCCACGGTGGAGAGACAGCATCTGGCACAGCATCGGTGACTGGTAAGTCAGGAAACTTATTTATATTATAAATATATATATAAAAAATATATTTTATATATAAATATATAAGTTTCAATGATGGACAAAAGACCAAGGGCAAAGGATGCTCCTTTGGGGCATTTATTTGGGTGGTGAAACGTGCCTGAGCTGGGGACATGCCGGTGGGAGGCGGGTGCTGCTTTGCTGGTGCTGCCTGGGGCTCCCGATGCACAAACTCAGGGCTGGCTGCGGGGCCGGCACCTGCCCGGCGCTGGCTGCCCATCTGGTGTGACAGCCACTATCCCGGCTGGGCAACTGAACCCAGAATCTCTCTGCGTCGCCAGCTTCTCATCCCCATCTTTCTTATGGACCTACGAAATCT
>NW_010523264.1:1226-13508 GCF_000687285.1 Phaethon lepturus
GCTTCGCCAAGAGAGTGGTCAAGCACTGGCACAGGCGGCCTAAGGAGGTGGTGGAGTCACCATCTCTGGAAGTGTTCAAAAAACGTGTGGACGTGGCACTTGGGGACATGGTTTAGTGGGCATGGGGGTGTTGGGCTGATGGTTGGACTTGATGATCTTAGAGATCTTTCCCAGCCTTAACGATCCTGTGATTCTGTGAAATGATTCTGTCTCCGTTCAGCACCTTAAGTCATTATGATAGGATCTTGCGATATTTGTTTTACAAGGAGAACCCCAGCGGGAAAGCAGCGAGGAATACCTCTCCTTGCAGCATTTCCTTCGTGGCAGCCTGTTATATTCCTTGCCATGTGCTTCACATCTTCCCACCATGGCTGGCTGCTGTGGAACGCAACGTGGGGCCGTGCACGAAGCACGGGAAGCAGCAGCCCGTGTCTGCCTGTCCCGGCTTCGCCAGGAGCTCTGGCCGCCCACAGAGCTTCACTGAGCTGGTTTCACCTTAGAGCATGGTGGTTACTGTCACTTACAATATATGTATTGCAGTAGGCAGGATATTAAAAATAAGTGCTTACACAGCCAGGCCAGGTTGATATTCTACTAATCCAACAGAAAAAGATATTGATTTCCAAGACAAAGGGGGGAAACCTAAGTTACTAAGAATAAGCTGTAGGCTAGTGAGGGGTTTTGTCCTTTGCCTTCCCCTGAAATGAGTCTCTTAAGCTTAGGATTGCAGGAGTTTCAGGGTCACTGCGTAGCACCTCAGTATTAAAGGGAAATGACCACCAAAGGGTCACTTAATGTATTTTAAAGGTAAATTGACTTCACTGGCACTGGAGCATTAAGGCTCTTGATTTTGTTTGTGCTACAGCTAATTATGAGCTTGGCTTTGATAGGTGAAGCCTACCCCAGAGCTATGAGACCCTTCCCTCTCCACCCAGAAGAGTTCCTCCTTAATGATTTAAAGAGTATTTGTGAAAACACTGTTTTTAAAGTTGTGCCGTGTTTTCTCACTCATTTCCTTGGGCGAATTTGAATTAGCAATAGGAGGTCTACCAAATGATGCCAAAGACCAATAAACCCACTTTGGGAGCAACTGGATTTGCTGGGATGCCATCACAGACAGGCGCTGCTGCCTGGCCTCTGGTCCTGCTCGGATGCCTGTCTGAAGTTGCATTTGGGCGTAGGAGATGCACAGGACCCCGCAGTGAAAAGGAACCCGGTGTCACTTTTTTGTTCTTTGTACAGCTTTTTATTTTCCAGTATCAGTGCCCTGATCCTGACTGTACAGCCAGGCAAAGGAGAGCTCCACGGGAAATGCAGGGAAGAGTTAATTTTCTAAATTTGGAACATTATCTATCATGTGCAACTGCTCTGCAATTACGACTTTTTCTGCTTCTTCGAAAAAGGTTATTACAAGAGCCTTTTAATCTAAAAGGCCAATTATATTAAAACAGTGACTTCCATACTTAGATCCCCCTTTATACACAAACTATTGTGTTTGGTATAAATTTAGCAAATTATATGGAACGTTTTCTTAGTGGAAGCTTAAAAACATGATTACTACTTCCATCGATGAAAGCATGAACAGTCCTGAGAAACACATCCATGTCATTTATTGTAGCCAGGACCCCCAACTGTGTTCAGCCGTTAGAGAAATAATCTGGGTGCAGGGGTTCAGTACCTCTCCTTTGCACCTCTGCATGTTGGAGGGGCTTACTGGCTCCGGGTTTGGAAGATGCCGGGGAGCAGAAAGATGGGGAGCAGCCAAATTTGTGGCTGCTGAGTTCAAGCAGGGTCTGCGAGCCGCAGGTAAAGCACCCATCAAAGGCTCATCAGTGCACGATGTTTTGCAGATTGTTTCACTGAGGCATGAAACCCAAAGCAATTACAAACCCCATAACTGGTCTACACTGAAATCTTGCATAGGTGGAGCGTGCTGAAAACATAGAATCGTAGAGTCATGGAATAGTTTGGGTGGGAAGGGACCTTTCAAGACCATCTAGTCCAACCCCCTGCAATGAGCAGGGACATCTTCAACTCGATCAGGGTGCTCAGAGCCCCGTCCAGCCTGACCTGGGATGTTTCCAGGGATGGGGCGTCGACCACCTCTCTGGGCAACGTGGGCCAGGGGTTCACCATCCTCATGGTCAAAAATGTCTTCCTTAGATCTAGTCTAGATCTCTCCTCTTTTGGTTTAAAACCATTTGCCCTTGTCCTATCGCTACAGGCCCTGCTAAAAAGTCTGTCCCCATCTTTCTCCTCAGCCCCTCTCAGCCCCGGCAGCTGCAGGAAGGTCTCCCCGGAGCCTTCTCTGCCCCAGGCTGAGCCCCCCCAGCTCTCCCAGCCTGTCCTCCCAGCAGAGCTGTTCCAGCCCTCGGAGCGTTGCTGGGGCCTCCTCTGGCCCCGCTCCAGCAGGTCCGTGTCTCTCCTGTGCCGAGGGCTCCGGAGCTGGACGCAGCCCTGCAGGGGGGTCTCCCCAGAGTGGGGCAGAGGGGCAGAATCCCCTCCCTTGCCCTGCTGGCCACGCGGCTTTGGGGGCAGCCCAGGACACGGGTGGCTTCTGGGCTGTGAGTGCACATTGCTGGCTCCTGTCCAGTTTTTCACCCACCAAGACGCCCAAGTCCTTCTCAGCAGGGCTGCTCTCCATCCCCTCATTCCCCATCCTGTACTGATACCGGGCGTTGCCCCGACCCAGGTGTAGGACCCTGCACTTGGCCTTGTTGAACCTCATGAGGTTCACATGGGCCAATGCCTCAAGTTTGTCCAGATCCCTCTCGATGGCATCCCATCCCTCAGGCATGTCAACCGTACCGCTCAGCTTGATGTTGTCTGCAAAATTCCTGAGGGTGCACTCCATCCCACTGTCTATGTCGCATTAAAAAGTACTGGTCTCAACACAGACCCCTGAGGGACACCACTCATCACCGATCTCCATTTGGACATTGAGCCATTGACCACTACTGATGTTTTGAATCACATTTATACTGTCTGCAACAGGAAACACTTTCTTCCCAATAAAATAACGCTGTTTTCCCTAACCTCTACAATGAGAAATAGTTAGCTTGAAGTACATGTAATGGAGAAAAGGGTAGAGTTTCAGTCCATCTCCTGCATACACGGTGGTAATTGATTCTAAGCACTGCTCTGGATGATGAGCTCATTAGGAAGTGAGCAGTACAGACACAGTTCCCTGGGTATCAGCTGCAGAGAGAGGAATGGTAGTTTTACAGTAAAGTTAAGAAAACATACTCCTGTAGTCATATTAGCTCTATGAGTTTCAAATTACTCTTTTTTTTAAAGCGTAAGATGTAAATTTTTCGATACTGCTGAAACGATTGCTGTATTGTAAAAGGGCCAGAGATGGGAGGAAATGAGAAAAGTGTTTCTTCACGCGGCGTGCTGTCCCGAGACTGTTGCAGGCTGATTCACAGACCGGGCATGGGAAAAGGGACGATGTCCCCGCTGGCAGCATCCAGATTGAGGTGGTTCAATGTCAGCAGGAGTTAAAACTCAGGAGTGAAGCTGAAAGAATGCCGTGTTGAGGCAGGTGAATCATTGTTCCTGCAAACAAGCCGCCACAGCTCGTCAGTGGCGTTATCCATCTCCCTCGTGCGGCTCATGCTGCTGGGACACTGCCTGGCCAGATTAATTTTCAGACTCTGGGCGCTGCAAAACCTATAAGTAATAAAAATGAAGCTATGAATTTCTTGGGAGGACTCCCATGAAAAGCCAGAGCCGCCTGGGTTTGAGCATTGGCAAGCCTGGTATCACCACGCTTCCTTTGTGCTCAGCCAGGAGAGCCCCAAGAAACGCAGAGTCTCTTTTCGTTCCCTGAGCCACGAGAATCCTGAATGCCGGCAGTGAATTCCCTCCTACTGAGGAGAAATGTCCAAGCCTGCACGCGGGCTGGGCTGGGGAACGGTGGGAGGCAGAGTCCTCTGCTCCTCCGTGCCCCTGGATTGATACGCAGCAAATCAATTCTGCCAGTGTTAAGCACTAAATATAAGGCTAGAAATGCCCTGTTACAGCAAAGAGCACGTACGGATATCTATAACCCACCGCGGCCGCAGGTTGAGGTAAGAGCTTGAGGTTCATTGATTGCTGCCATGATTTATGACTGGCTGGAGCTGCAGAGCAACATCAGGTGGGCTGATGCTGCGGGGGGCTTGGCCCTGGCTAAAAAACACGCTCACGATGTGCTCGTCTTCCTGGCCCATGGATGTTACCGTTGCTGTGGGTATTTATATACTGCCCCCAATTAATGTCACCCTTCTGATGAGTTGAATAAAATATTGTTATTAAAAATGTATTTTTTGGGGGGTTCGGTGTTCCTTGCAGCTGGTTTCCACCTTTGTGTTTTGAACGGGTTGGCCACTCATGCCACCTCTCCCACCAAGTCTCAGTCCCTCTCTGCTGGGTTTAGGCAGCAGGGCGGGAGGGAGCTCTGAATCCCCTTGCTGCGAGAGCCCAGAGCTTTGGGGACTTCTCCAGGTCAGGGATAACGTAGGGCAACCCAGAGGCTGCTCTGGGCTGTGCCTCGTTTCCCGGGACACGGTGCAGGGGCTAGGCTCCCGCGGGAGTCCTCTGGACCACGCAGAATGCTCTGGGGACCTCGAGAGTTGGAAACCCCTTTGGTTTGTTGGGAAGCTTAGGCGATGAGATGACAAAGCTTAGCCTTTGTTATTAACTTTATCCTCATTATTGTGGTCAAAACTGAAATTGCAATGTGTGAATTCAAAAGCTTCGGGTGAGCTGACAGATGCTTTTAATTCAGAATCACTGGTTTGGGGTCTGGAGCCCTGATACTGCCTGTCTGCCTTTGCCTCTACTGAAGCAATGGTGCCATAGGGTTAAAAGGTTCACTGCCTAGATCTTTTATTTATGCATTTATTTAATCTTGCCTCACCAAGATAAGTGTTTTAAGATTAAAATATTCCTTATTCTCCAAAGTTATGATAAATATTGATGCAGTATTTCAAATAGTCTGTGAACAGGCAGGTAGATGTCTGCAAGGACTGGAAAGCAACCAGGACCAGCTTGCAAGACTTCAATAAAAAGTGACGGGCGCGCTACAAAGGATAAAGACGAAGGCTGATGCTAATGAACTTGCCAGGGCTCTGAAAGCACTGGCTGGCGAGCATCTGGCGAGCATCCCCAGCGGGCAGCGGGCAAGGGCTCCGTGCAAACTTCTGTTTAACTTTACACCATCCACATGAATTGGTTTTACAAGATCAAGTGGAAAAATTGGAGAAGGGAAGATATCATCATTTCAATAGCAAGTGGCCCAAGGCTTTTGTTTCTAATAAATGGACAAGCTCCTTTAAGCCTGGTAATTAATCTGATGGATCTTCTCAATTTTATCAGCCCCTTCTGTGACATTATTCTTTAATCTGCACAGCTCCAGCTTTCATTAAAAATGAACCCAGTGACAACGAGGTAAAGCTGCTCAAAATGCTGCCGCTAATCTCTGCTGCTTGGGCATTTCCCTGTAATTGCTTTTCCACGCTGTTTCTGTACGAGCTGTTTAGTGCAGCATCTCTGGTGGTGTCATAGCTCCTGGATACCTTAATCAGGGGCTTTACAACTTAATACGAATATTGTATCAGGAGAGAAGGGTTTGTTGATGGTCAGGATTTGTGAGAAGCATCTGTCTTTCTTCCAGCTTTTGTTGCTAAATTAAATTACGGCTTTGAGGAGAGGGGTTCGATATATTTTACTGCTTTCTAGAAAGCATATTCAGGTAGGATTTCATTAATGCTCGGGCCCTTATTTTCCCTGTCACAGGTTGGCACCTTGCTGGAGATGGCCTTCAGCTCGAGAAGGATCATATCTCTTCCCAAAGAGGTGGCCAAATCCAATGTACGCAGTACCGGCTGGATCTGCCCGTGCAAAGTTCGGATCACATTTAACCTGGGCCAGCAAAGCAACGACCCCAAAACCGAGCTTTTTGCTGCAGAGGGTGCCAGTCCCAGGGAAGGAAGCTGTGCAGAGCTGCTGCTGTGGGGAGATATTTAGGTGCTGCCCTGGCTTCAGAAGTGTCATTGATCTGCTGGGCTGGACCCGGGCATGGGCAGCTCTCCTGCAGCTCTGCCAGCCACATGTAGCCCAACATGCACAGGGTAAATTAGGTAGAATTTAATTTGTGTGTGTGACCTCGGCTCCTTTCCTGGTAGACGTCTGAGATGAGCAAATCCTCCTAAACACAGTAGCCAGGTTTATTCTAGGTGTCAAATTGAGCTACATCCTTGATGTGACATCTTCCGCTCAGGGTTTGGAGGGCCTTCTCTCCTGCTTTCTGGAACACCTGAAAACCGAGATGACTGCTGGGGTCCTTGGCAGTCCCAGCTTGGACGTTATTCCCTGCAGCCGTCGCACCGGTGTGTGTAAGCGAGCACAAGTTAGAGAGAAGCACTGACGTGCTCAGACACTGCCGTACAGCTTAGTGTGCACGAGATTTGAGGCTGTTGCACCAGGGGAGGTTTAGACTGGATATTAGGAAAAATTTCTTTACAGAGAGAGTGGTCAGGTATTGGAACAGGCTGCCCAGGGAGGTGGTGGAGTCACCATCACTGGAGGTCTTTAAAAAACGTGTAGACACGGCACTTCGGGACATGGTTTAGTGGACATCGGCATGTTGGGTTGATGGTTGGACTTGATGATCTTAAAGGTCTTTTTCAACCTTAATGATTCTGTGATTCTATTGCACCAAACTGGCTGGGCTGGAGATGATCTAACATGAGTTCACTGGCAACCATCAAAGCAGAAGAGGAAAGACTGCAATCCATAATTTGAAACTTCTTCTTCATCACAATGTATTGGTATTTTTCATGAAGGATGCTGTAAAGTTTTTAAAAAGGAGTGGTTAAGTTATTCATGCTGCTTGCTAGCAGCCTGGTAGAAAATGGGGTTTGTGGTTCTTCCTCTTATTCCCTGGGCTCAGGTGGGGCTGCGGGCTGAAGGACGGCAAAGCCCTTCGCAGAAAACTTTCAAGCCTAATAAGCACTGAGTGCTCAAACGCTTTCTGTTGTGCCTTGCCCCCGTTTTGAGCTGGGACGGCCGCGGTGCCATGGGGAGGAGTGGGGTGGTGGGGCTGAGGCCGGGGTGGCCATCCCCGAGCATCCTGGCGATGGGGAGCTCATGGCGCGGTGCTGCCTTTCTCACCGACGCTGCTGGGGTGGTCCCTGCAAGGTGCGCGAGGAGCTGGTTGGAGTAAATCAAGCTCCCGAGTAAATTAAATTAAGGCCGCCTTAATTCTGAAAAAGGCTGTCTACACAGGGATTTAATGAGGTTTAACTAATCCACTTTCAAAGTTAATTCAGATTAAGTTCTCCGAGCACCCCCAGGTAGGCAAGCTCGAAGGAAGGGAGGAGGAGGCCTTTCAGTAACGGGCTTATTTAAGGTGAAGGGTTTCGGTGGCTAGTTAGGTGCAAAGCAGAGGCTGCCTGCAGGCAGAGGGGGGCTCGACAAAGCCAAAACCCACCCGGAGCAGAACAGCAGGTTTTCCCAGGAAGGTTTCTAACTGACCGACTGCATTTATGGGAGAAAAATGAGAGAAATCTTTCAAAAAGCGAGTCCCCGGGTCACCCTGGGGAGGTGATGCTTGCGCTGGGGACAGCCCCACGCTCCGAGGGTGAAGGCACCTTTTTGCTTTTTTTTTCTTCCTTTTTTTTTTTAATACCAGACAGGAAATGTCTTGATGCAATATTTAACGTGGAGGCCTGGGGGACTTGGCGTGATTGAGGACAGGATCTTCATTTTGACAGCTTAATGCATTTTACATTACGATGCCGCTGCATCCTTCTATTTATGCAGAGCGATCCGGCGCTACGTCTCCTTTTCCGAGCCCTTTCATGACATACAAACACTGTCCCTTTGCCCTCCTGACCCAATCTCCTTTTTCTTTATGAGATTTCGGTCGTCTCAAATCTTTTAGGGTTTCACTAAATGTAATCTGATGATAAAGAGGAGAAGAAACCAAGCACAGTCAAATTTCACTGATAACTACTTCTTTGACATATGGTTACTGGATTGCTGTGAAAAGCGCCTTTGGTTAAAGTGGATTATACCTAAGCCTGTGCCTTTGCTACAGGCAGTGAGGCATTCACTGGGTACTGACTTGCTGGCTTGGTATTCTGGTCAAATTATTCAATAATAATAATAATAATAATAATAATAATAATGATGATGATGATGATGATGATGATGATGATGATGATGATGATGATGATGATGATGATGATGAAAGAAATTTGGGGCTGTAACGACCTCAGTACTTGCAAAGCATTTGCTTGTCAGTTATAGAAGAAAAGAAACCAAATAACTTTCCAGGTCTATAATGAGAACTCACTCAATTTAGACTAATTTGCCTCGTGATGAGGGCGTGCTGCATGGGGCTGGCAGGCAGAGAGAGGGGATGGGACTGACCCCATCGGCCCCCATGGCCTCACTGGGGCTGTGGGACAGGAGCCGGTGGCATCTGCCCTGACCCAGACAGCCGCTGGTACGTACATACACACATTATATACATACATAGCCATACCTATAGCTGTGTGTCAGCCTTTGTGTGAGGGCTGTTCACGTCTGCACATGGACGTGCAACCGCGTGAGCTACAAATAACCCGCGTTCAGGTTATAGGGCTGCAGCAAACATCCTAAAATTATGTTTTGTGCCACCTTTATTCTAAATTGTGTTCTGAGCCATTTAAACTCACATTTTTGCCTACTATAGAAATATTTTGGCGTAGCTCCTGAGCTAAAGGGGCCCCTGGAAGAGGTGGCCAGGGCGGGAGAGGCTGCCTGCTGCATTCAGCTGAGCGTTTACTGCCAAGAATTGCTATTTTGCCATTTATTTTTCAACGTATTTGAAGGCTCTCTGGCTTGGGGATTTTGGAGCTACATTGCTGGAGGCAGAAAAGCCACACACATCTGTATGCCTGTGATGTGCCTGCAATCAATACAGCTGTGAGCATGACCTGAACGCCCGAGCCCCCACCTGCGATAAGCAGCTGCCGGCGGGGAAGGACCCGGTGCAGAAAAAATGTCACCGCGCAGAGAGATACACAGTCCTCAATGAATAAATCCAATACATTCTATATAAATCTCTTGTTATAGCCTGTTTTATTGAACCAACCAGCATGTTCCTCCACTTGAGATACGGTGGAGAGCCTTATTTATTAGCACTGCAACACGAGAGCTTCCCGGCGCCTTTGTCTGCTTTATCTCGCTTGTCACCGTGCCGCTGCGTGTGCGGCCGTGGCCCTGTGCCTTTATTTTGGGAGGTTTATCATTTAGGCATAAAACCTTTGTTCCTAGCCAAAAATTAGAAGGCATTGGTAGCCCACGTTTTCCTGGGAGAGGAGTGTCTTTAGGGAATCGCCGTTAACAGAGGAGGATGGGGACGATGCTGGCAGTAGGGATGTCATGCGTGGGGCAAAGGCATCTCCCTAGGCTCAGGCAAATCCACGCTAGGCTTCGGCCGGCACGGGGAAGTGTGCTGGGAGGGGCTGTGTCCAGCACTGGTAGCACCGGTAGCACCGGGACACAGGCATCGCCTACCGCCGTGCACGTGGTGCTTGTCATAAAGTCACCTGTCTCAGTGGCAACGCGGGTGTATGAAGCCACCCAGCATACAGGAATGGAGCTCTTTTCTCTCCCTAGGTGTTTAAAGTGAGCTTTTCCTGTGTGACCTTCAAAAGGAGGGCCATGTGTGACCTGCGAGCCAGCCAAGCGCACAGGAACACCCGGCTAGCAAAAATGCTCTGCCTTATGGCAAGGTGAAGCTCATCAAGGAGATTTAAGATACATACGTTATCCAACCGTTATCCCTCTAGCCACCAGACAGATCCAGCTTTCCAGTGTTCAGAGGATCTCCTCCCTCCAGGGTCCATCTGCTGCCATCACCGCTGGCACGCTGGAGGTGACCGTCTGCGGTTAAACAGACCGGCAGCGCCAGCCTCTGAGTTGGGAAAGGATTCAAACCTTGGACTGGCAAGGGCAAGGGGAAGGACAGGTGCCCCCAAAGTCCAAGCTTCCCCAGCCAATGCTGTGGCCATGATGACGGCTGACGACCCAAACCTTGCATGACTCAGGAGTCAAACCAACGTGAAAGCGCCTTTGCATGGAGCACTGGAGCCGATGCTGCAGGCGTCGGCGTTCCCATCATACCGTATTTTTTATCTTCTTCGTCTGGTTGTCCTTCACGAGGCACAGCGAGGGATGTCAAGGACTGAGAACGACCAAACAGCCTTTGGCTGTGCTGCTAAACGTGGCTAACGTGGCAAAACCAGCATCGGCAGTTAAAGGCTTTAACCTGATGATGCAAATGTGCAGTCTCCTGGCTTAGCGACAGGCCCGTAATAAGGCAAAAATGAATATTACAGCGTTCTGGCTTTTAAACATTTTTCCAGAGAAGTCATGTTGGATGTTGTTTCTGAGAACACAGCCAGGGAATACGACTGGAGATAGACAGTTGGTTCAGATTTATATTAAGTTTCCGGCAAACTAGGGGAATATAAGCCCATCTGACCTAATATTATGTTGATTCCAAAGTAATTACATTTGTTATTTGCAGGATCTGCAGTAAATCGAGTTGTGGCAGTTATGTGGATGCTTCACAGAAGCAATTTCAGAGATCATTAAATATATCTTACATTGGTTACACATTACATTAACCCCTCCAGCACCTCAAGACATATGACATCCATTCACTGAATAGGCAATTTTTATGGGACTAGATGCCAAAGGCAATCCAATAGAGATATATACCGGAAACGTATGCAATTACTGCCGGGAGAGGTCTGTTGTTCACTATAAAGAGACGAGGATTAAAAAGTTTGTGCAAGGCTCATACAGAGTCCAGACCACCTCCTCCAGCAGCCTGTCCTCCGCCGCAGCCCGGGCTGCATCCCGCCGAAGACAGGGCCGGCACCCGCACGGCACACGCGTATGCCTGGCGGGTGCAGGGAGGAGCACAGCCTGGCTGAAACTTAGCTGCTGGAAAAGCACGAGCATGTGTCATTACTGCATTTATTTCATCCAAGTGACAAACGGTGCGGACAAGGGCCCGGGCAGGGGGAAGGACGTGCCCGTGCTCACCAGCCTGGCAAACAGCACCGGCCCTTTCTGGTTTGGGTTGCTGCCAGCTGGCAGCAGTGCGAGCTCTGGGCTGCGGCCGCAAAGCGCTTTTGGGGCGTGCAAACGTCTCGTGCGCCCTTCAGGAGAGGGTGGGTGGGTTATCTCACACTTTGAGAGCCGTGTTCTGAACGCAATACCGCTGCCGTCCCGTAGCAGCGCCTGTGTTTCCGTTTTGGGGGCCACAGAAGGTGGCAGGGAGAAAGGAGCGATGTTCGTGGGGCAGAGAAGGCTCCTGCAAACCAGCGGTTTGATGGACAGCAAAGTTCCCCATGTTGCAGGAAACGCCGGCTCATCCTCCTCCTCCTCCCTTTGGAGATATTCTTGGTATTTTAAAAATACACTAAGATATAAACAAGCGGTGGAGATGTGTTAAATTAGGGAGTGAGCTGATGGGGAGGAGGCGAGCAGGGATTAGATACCGTCATGGCTTTCGGTAATGTTATTTTTCACACCTGCTGCTGCTGCTTTTGGAGCACCACGTGGCGGGGAGGTGAGCGAGCGGGATGGGATGGGATGGGATGGAAAGAGCCACCCCGGGCTCCCCATCCTCATCCCTCGTTGTAGGGTCTGACCTGCGTGAGCCTCAGCCCAGCAGGACTTGGAAAATGGGATTAATCAGGCCCGGACAGATGGTGGTGACGGCAAAGATGGCAACCCCAGGCACCGCGCCAAGTACAGATGGGTGTGTGTCTTTGGGGGGACAAACCAGGGCGAACAGGGCTTGTTCCTGTAGTGCTGCCTCTTCTGTCCAGCGCAACAGCAAACGGTTCAGCCCCTCCGCTCATCATCGAGCCCGTCAGCCAGTTTTAGCAGCTGCACAACGAGTAATTTCAGTGCTCGTTACCGGCAATTCTGCTAAGTGAGGGAGAGACAAAGTCATCGAGGTTTGAGAGGGAGGATTTGAAGCTGTTAGCTGCAAGCAGAAATGACGGCCGCTGCTGCAGGGGTGGTGACGACGCACTGTTGTGCAATCCCCCCGGGTTTCTGCAAAAGTTCGTGCTGAGCACTGAAGCAAAGCTTTGTGAAAGGCTTTGGTCTCGGCATTAAAAATAATGCTGGATTCTTTCATTGCTGTGGCATATCCTTGCAACGGGTATTCAAAATCTCCATGCAGAATTGTAAAGGATTGGGGCCTAAAACACCATCAGCAGG
>NW_010523264.1:13539-18800 GCF_000687285.1 Phaethon lepturus
GTCCTGGAGGAGAAATTCTCCTAAGACCTTTTTTGTTTAGTCTGATCTAACAATGTTTAATGTTATAATGTGAATTTGGCCGATCCTCAAGATGTGCACAGCCTTGCTAGGCTCTGTCTGCCTCAGGAGTTGTTTTTATTGCTGGGTGACAGTTTTGCCCCCACTATCATCAATCATTGCAGTAGACATGGGATGAGCAGGTTTTGTCTCGGGTCTAATAAATGTGCCCAGGGACTGCTCACTGGCTGCTTGGCGGCTCCCGATGGGGGGACTGATGTCTCAGGAACCTCCAGGGGATGGAGATGGCTCCGCATGTGGCCAAGCTGAAGTTATGGAAAGCTTTGGACATCTGCATGTGGAGTGACTGAAACTAGATCAGTCACATTAAGCTAAAGCAGATCCAAGGTCTTGCAGTGCCAATGGACATCTCTCCAATGGCTTTGGTCACCAGCTTGGAGCATCCCCTGAGCAGAGGCCACTCGCTCATTCATCCGTTGCCCCCACCATCTCCTTTCTTCTCCCCTTCACTTATCTGCTGCTTTCTCAAATTCAGTGAATTGGGTTTCCCCTTGGCATGGGCAAATGGGCCAAGTTCCTCATGCCGAGCACACCCGCTGCCGTACCAGCCGTGGCTGCTTGCTCCTGCGTAGCCCTGCCTTTGATGGAATTCCCATTTAAACCCTCCCTGGTTATGATATTGTCAAGCCCTCGTACAAACTGCCACCAGATTTGGTGGAGATCTCATGAGCCACGCACCTGGCATTTTTTTATCCCCACTATTCACTTCTCAGTGTGTTTGCAAGGGGTTTCTTGGTGTGAAACCAAAGCAACTTTCTGTTGTTTTGTAGTATTTCTTTTCTGACAGGCTTTACCTGGCTTTGCCCCCCATGATCCCAATTCAGCACCGGCACACACGTACAGTCTCTTCACCTAACAACATCATTTCACCTTTATTTTGGGGAATAAACCCCTAACCTCCGTACACGTTGTGTCACACACATCAGACTTTCTATAGTTGGCAAAAATGGCAGCAATGGGCTGATGTTTCCGAGCCCACTTGAGTGCTGGGTGCTCAGTCCTTGGGAACACCCTCATTTATTCATCTAGGCAGGGTTCAAAATTAACCATGGCTGGTGTATAAACCATCTATAGTATTTGGCCTATAAGCAATCTATAGTATCGGGGAGCGCGTGCTGCACGCATTGCACAGCTGCGTTATTTATGCCCATGTGTGGGTGTAACAGAGCAGGGCATTAAAAAAATTAAATCCATATGGTTGTTATTTGCCGTAAGCGCGAGGGGAAGGGCACTCGTGCTGTGAATCCCCCCCTCCCCACGGCCGCGGCAAGCGGCGTTTTACAGCCCCAAAGTAAACGCAGCACATATCTGCTGCCAGCCAGAAGGAGAACGTCGTTAGCGCGATGGGCACGATCCTCCTTTCCGTGCTCGGAGTTTCTCATGGCTTTAATGAGGCTTTTTTATGTCGTTCGTGAGCCGCGAGGCTGTGCCGGGGCTCTGTGTTGCAGCAGCCTTTTCCCCGCGCCAGGCGGGGCGAGGGCTGCCCAGCTCCCCGCACGACATACCATCCTAGCAGCACAAACCTACAGAAACTACAGATATCCAGAAATACCTTCCCTCCCCAGTATAGAACCGCTGCCTATACTGGGAAGGGGAACCCCTGCCCCGGAGGCCTTAAATACTGCAGAAAACACAAAGAAAAGGAAATGGGAAATAGGCAATGCACTGTATACGCCTTGTTCGGCAAAACCTCGGGTACCTCGCTCCTCCAGCTGCGAGGTATTTACCAGCCTTGGGGCTGTAAAGACAATCCCCAAACCTGCTGACTTTTGCTCGCCCACAGCTTTGGGTGGCATGGTTGGGTGGCAGGGTGCAGCTGGGTGTCGAACAAGCAGAAAGTATTTCGAGGTTCCCTTTCACCCTCTTTCAGCCACATCTGGTTTTTGTTTCCACAGCTGACACATCCTCTGAGATACATCCCTTTTCGCTGGATTAGTCACATTGCAAGGTTTAAAGGGAAAAAAACCCTCATGCAAGTAATTATTCTGTATCTGAAAACTGTATTTTCTGAGCAGAAAGGAGCTGAAGGGTTGGAGCGTAAGCCGGAGATGCTCCACGGGATAAAGACCAGCTATTAAATACTTGCTGGGAGATGGGGACCTAAAGGGAAACATTACATCTGAGAGGAAGCAGGTACTTAGTTAAGCTGCTAAATCCTTATTTCTGAGGCTCCTTTCCTGAAGCGGAGAGCTGGAGGCTGCTGCTGCAGAGCTGCCGCCACGTCCATGCAGCTCTGTGCTGCATGGGACGAGGTCTGTGTGTCTAATAAGTGCCAAGAGCTACTTTAGAGGTGCTAAATATTGGTGCTTTCCTCTTTCTTCTCCACGTGTTGAAGGCCCTTATACAAGCAACTCAGCGCATGGCAGATGGGTGCAGCTGGGATGGATTCCTCGGAGGATTGTAGGACCACCCATGTCCCTGGGTGGGTCGGAGGTCCTGTTGCATGAGGTGCAGGTGAAGAGCGGGACAGACGCCCAATCATGAGATTACGACCTTTGAAGAGCTAGTGACTTCAGAGGTGTAAAGGAATTAATAGGAATTTATTAAATCAGTGTTCACGAGCCTGAGCTCACGCGCTTGGACCACCATCCCATGGCGAAGAAGCCAGGCAAGGAGGGGCAATCTGAATCCAGCCTTCCTTCATCACAGGGACTTCGCCTGGCTTTGCTGGGGTGCTGGGGGTCTCCTTCCACATGGCTCTGGGGCTCTTTCTTTGCTTTTCTTTGTGTTTTTATTAACTCACCTTATGAGGAACACATTTCCAATAATGCCCTTGGAAGGAGCACTTGGTGATGGAGTGGTCTGGGTGTAATTTGCCTGCTGCTGAGTGTAGTGTTTCAATTCTATCTGAATTTGTGCCTGTGATTTATGAGTTAATGTTTCCTATTGTAAAATATATTTAAAGAGAAAAATGAGGCTTACTTTTTTTATTTTTAGAAAACCTAATGTTTATGCTTTATGTGTCATCAGAAGAAATAAAGTATTGCTATGTTTTCAGACCGTGTTTTCAGCAGGTAAAATGCAATTATTCAGACCAGAGAGCTCTATTTGATATATGAATAGAGTAAAACGAAAAGGCATTCAGAGCCTGATCCAAAGTCTCTTTAAATCTGTGGAAGTCTTTTTTTCCTTGAGATTGTAAAGCCAGCCGTACAAATGGGAATGGGATACATGCAGTTTCTATCTCGATGGGGTACTGCCATAGCTCAGACTTGAATTTCACCCTCTGAAAATGGAGATTTTGGACTTTCCCGTGCTGTCGTTCAGTGCACCCAATATTTTCTCTTTTGTGAGTAACGGTAATGGACCTGTAATGCGCTTTTCCCATCACATTAATTCGTGCAGGAGCCGTTCTGACATTCTGCTGCGCCTTGTGGAAATGCAAGCGCTGTCCCCGCTGCATCCAACACCTTCCTGGGGTACGCGCTGGCGTCTCCTCTTCTGTCTCACCTGGCACGAACCTTGCCAGTCGAGCGCATGTTGCTACAGCCGTCGCTTCGGATCGCGTCATCTGCTGAGGTGAACGCGGTGCTTGCGGCGGTCACCGGGGAGGTTCACGCTGCCAGCGACGGCGGAGCCGCGTCCTGGGAGGACCCAGATCTCTTCCTCCTGGGACCAGACAGCTCCTTAGGGGGTCTGGGCTCCTGAAGGGGCTTGAAGTACATTGCAGCTGGTGGCTCCTCTGGTGTGGCCACCGCTGACCACGAGAGGTTTCCTCCACCACATTCTGCCATTTACCACTTTCAAGCACGTTCCCAAATATATCAGTGCATGCCCTAAGCTCTTTGTGCTTAATTTGCTTTCTCAAGGTGATGAAGTATCATCCTTAAGGAGGGTGACTGCAATGTTCAGCAGCCTCTTCTCTTCATTTCCCATTGACCCATGGGTGCATCCAACTTTACACAGGCGTCCAGGGCATCCCCACTTGCCCCAGACTGTCTCCAGTCCTGCCTTCTGCTGAACAACACTGTGGGATCCCGAAACAAAATATTCTGCAGAAAGCAAATTTGTAATGGGACAGTAAATTAGGGGCGCAGGGACACAGAGGTCTTAGCTGAGCAGCTCGTGCTAGAAAGCAGAACCCCAGGAGATGGCAGACCCGTGCGTTGACATCACTGCAAACAACTGAACATCTCAAATTCCACTTCTCATGTTTCATGTTTATCTCATATTTCATAGTTCTTATTTTGCATTTCCATACTTCATAGTCACTTGTTTGGGGTGGAATGAAGGAAAATGGCTCAGTGTTCGTGAAACTGTCAGGCAAGAAAAAAAAGAAAAGAAAAAACTCATGTTGGTGTTGCTCTGGAATTGTTTGTTTCAGCTTAGCTTTTTAACCCTCTAAAACTTTTCCTGAATTTATGCTAAAAACCAAATATAACTACAACACAAGCAACCTCCATCCTCAAACCATCCTGGAATTAACTACTTTTCCTTTTACAAAGAAATTGTTTCCTTGCTGAAATTGTTCACTGAATCCAACGGGAATGGTTAATAATGGCCTTCACGCAGTTACGGAGTTGGCATATTTTCAAGGGAATTCACTGTAAAACAGGTTTGAAAATTTCCATTGAAATTGTGGATTTTTTCACATTTCATTTTGCCTTCCCCATAGCTATTTGCTTCTGCAATTTCTTTTCTTCTGCAAACTCCAGGCTGGTTTTGTACTTTCTTCTAAATAACATTTTCTGACAGCAGCAGCAGCGAGTGTGCACTGGATACAGACTCCACATGAAAAGGAGAAAAAAGGAGTTTTTGCAGGTTTTCTTATCCCTAGCCAAGCTTCTTAAAGGGATTTTTAGCAAGGAGATATAAACTCCAAGCGATCCTATCTCTGTGTTGAATAAAAGTACTTGCAGAGCCTTAACTTTAAATATTTCCTATTTGTTTCTGTCACATAATTTTAAGATCATTATAGCCCGGAGAAGCCCATGACCTCATTCAGTCAGAGCAGAGTGGAGCCACACAGGAACCGGCCCCGCTGCGGCCTCAGCACAAAATCCCACAAGCATGAAAGTGGAGAGTTTGGGCAAAAATCCTTGTTTCAAATAATATTTGTCATGAAGTTCTTGGGTAAGTTTATACAGACAGCACAACAGAGAGAAGCAAGTAAGGAAACTCCCAGGGCAAAGGGGTTGCTGTAGGGAAAGGGGGGGGCCCGCTGACGAAATCTCCAATCAGTG
>NW_010523264.1:18831-20343 GCF_000687285.1 Phaethon lepturus
GGGTCTGCTGCAGAAATCTCCCATCAGTGCTGCCTCGCATTATTCTACAAATCTGTGAATAACCTGAATTTATAGATGGAGAATAGGAATATCCAATCTAGGTATCCTCCAGCTCTCCCACGGTGCATAGACAGGGCACCTTAACAAAAGGCTGCCTCATGGTCTATAATTTACCTTTCCTCTATAATATCCAGCGTCCCATGTAAGCCACACCTGATGGGAAAGCTAAAAGGAAAAAACTCCCCAGGAATGGGACCAGAGCTGACTCTGACGGTCATCATTTCACCATTGCGCTCTCTCACAGAGCGGGTTAACGTACGTGTGTTAAACCTTGCCTTTTATTCCTACCGAAACAGTATCTCTAGTACTTATAAGTTTATTATACCACTTTTCCAAAGCCCTGGGTTACGTTTGCAGGGCGCAAAGGCTTTTTCCCTGTACCTGCAACACGTGCGCGCGAGGGCTCTCTGAGGAAGGGTTGAAATCTTGCATTTATTTATTTCAAGGTCTTGCTCTTTAGCTCTTTATCCAGGGAGACAAAGCAGCCTTCGCTGAACGCCCATCCACGCAGAAACCGGTGGTAGCAGGTGAGACACTTGTCCTAATTAATATTTTATGGGCTTATAGACTTTTTTTCCTCGCAGCTGGTCTTAAATAAAGACCAATTTGCAAAAGTGTTAATTAACTCTAATTACAAAGCGCATTGTAGCTTCTCTGAGGATTTCCGTCTGGAGAATGACACGTAACCGTTCAGCCCCTCATCCCCCTCACGCTGCAGCAATGCTTCAAGGCAGCTTTTTCACGCACGTTTCCAAATCAAAACAATCAAATTCCGCGTTGGATAATCGGAGGGTTCCAAAGGGCCACTCTAACAGAGGGTGCCAGTTCCTTCGTCCGTACGCATAAATCCTTAAAGCCGGAGACTTTCCCTGTGCATCCTCCTCTGCCAGGCGCCGAAGCGGGTGCGCCCTGCACTGCGACCTGGACCAAAAATTTACCTGCTCCCCGGTGCGCTGCAGAGGAGTGACGCTGGTCTGCATCCGAGATGCTCCAGCAGCAAAAACGGGCACATGGTCGTAGCTCCGTGGAGTGGCGTCTAACCCTCAAACAAAGGCAACGTCACTGTGCAGCGCAGCGTGAACTCAACCTGCCGCAGCACCCAGGGTAACCGACGAGTTGAACCCCGACGCGCGTTATGTTTTGACAGCGTATTTATGTGAGCTTTCTAATTAGCTTTCCGTGGCTCGTTTCGCTGGGTTTACATGCACAGACTTTCCAGCGTTTTACCCTGGGCAGAGCTGGAGCGCAGCGCGTGCGCGTGTGCTGAAATACAGCCCCGGAGCAGCATCGCAGCGTTAACGAGGAGGAAATCAATTAGGAGTTTTGACACGCGGCGACACGCTCGGGCAATTACCCCTGTCTCTAGCTATGCGGCCGCGGGTGCAACGTGACAAGGAAAGCGTCTGTGTCACTTGCAGCCCTTGCAGCAGCTTGCGGCGCTGCCGCCCTCGC
>NW_010523264.1:20375-23886 GCF_000687285.1 Phaethon lepturus
CTGGAAAGCGTCCGTACGTGGGATGTCCTCCACGGACGGCTTTAATCGGCAGCAGTCGGGCCCGCATACGTGGTGTGCACGGCCGGGGGGGTGTTCATTTTCAAGCGGTGTTGTCCTACTGCTTCAGGCTCCTGGTAAGGGCGGAAAAAACGCACCGAGCGCTGTGGCCTGGCTGCCTCCGCTTGCGGAGCTGCAGGGACGTGGTTTTTACATGACCTGGGGTACTCTATCCGTGCAGAAACCACGTTGCTTTAAGACCTACAAATCTATGGTTTGTATAATCAATTATTCTGGAATTATTATTTTGATGCCTGTGATTTGCAGCAGCTTTTATACAGAGGAGCTGGGAGAAAAGTCAAATTGCAGCTGCAACTCAAGGTAATGCACCCACCATAAATTTAGATGTTCAGACTTTGCTTCATCAGCCCAAGTTCTCCTCTCGAATCCACAGGGCAGTGAAATTCTGGAAAGAAATAAAAGGATGTGGACATCCTGTTGGGAATCACGGCCTAAGCAAAACTTATTTAAAATCCAATTTTAAAGAGGATGGAGAAGAGGTTTTGGTGTACTGAAGTATGGTTGGTCTTAATTTTCCGATAGATATATATGTGCAATAGTATTAAACCCCCTTCACAGAACCCCCCTGGAAAAAAAAAAAAAGACCTTTTGCAGCATTAACTTCTTCAAAGAAAACATTAGCACATTAATAAGGGCCAGTGGTGGAGGTTTCCTATTGAGCAGCACCCTGCAATAGTGGCTGCATTATCCCAGCTGGGGCCGGCACCGGCTCGCCCCCAAATCCGGGTGCGGGGCCGTGCCGAGGCAGGTGGGGACGGCTTCCATTCATGGGGTGGGTGGCACAGCTATTAATTAGATGATTTGCCAAAAGAAGCCCTCTTTTGTACATATGCACACGCTGCTTTCAACTTTCAAAGGGCAATTCATGAACTGGTAAAGGCCTGGCAAATTAATAATAATGAGCTAATTTCCATGCCATCTGCTAATCGCTCTCCTCTGCAGCGCTTGGCTCCCGAAACAGGAGTTTTTCCCACTCTCCTTCTGTCTACCGACAGGAAATAATGACATCCAACTAAAGTCTTTTGGAAGCGATTCACTTGGTATTTTTTGCCGCTACATCAGCACCGAGTCGTTGCAAAACCTCCAGCTCTCGTTTCAGTTCCTCGAAGGGAAAAATCTCTCAAGGGAAAGGAGGGGTTTTTACAGTGCTGGGCTGATCCCTCTTCTTTCCTCCCTCCCTAAGGCCATGTTTTCTTTGCTGGGATCGATTTTTGTCCCTGTGTGACTTGGGACCGGCAGGCTCGGGGCAGTGTGCTGCGAGGAGGTCGGCGTGCGGTGGGCTGAGGAGAGGGGCCGGCAGGAAAAGCAGCGTACTGTGTTACGGGGTGTATAGACCACAGCCGTAAACGCCGGCCGCTGCTTGCAAGAGGAGCTGACTTTGCTTGCCAGCCCCTGGAAAGGTCAGGGTCCCCGGGACGCAGCGTGTGCTGTACGCTGCCACACGGACTGTCTCGTCTCTGAAACCGCAGGACGCGCAGAGCGCGGGGGGTGCGGTCGTCTGCAGCATCAAGCAGCGCTCCGTCCTTTCCCGGTGCCCTCTGAGCCTGCGGTGCCGCTGCGACAATAACCTCGACTGGGGGTTTCTGCCGCGGGGGTCCGCTCCAGCGTCCCCCTTAGCACGCGGCTGCACGCAGGGCGACGTCCCCTGCTGAAGCAACCTCGCTGAGTTTTTATTTGATTTCCGAATCCCCGAAGTCACGCTCAAACGTTGCACATGCAGATGAATAAGCCGTTTCAAACACGCATAGCGAGATCTGGCTGAGCAAAAAGGTTTTGTCAGCCACGGCCGGGTTTCTGCTCAGTGCTATGCCGAGGCCACAGCCATGGGCTCACCCCAGGGCAGAGGTGGCCACCACAAAGTCCCCTCTGCAGACGCCCGTGAGTGTGACCTGCACAGGCCACTGCATCCCTGTGCCACCTCCCAGCTCTCCTTCAGGCCAGCAGTGCGTCATTTTCTTCTCCATACAGGGTTCATAAGAACAGATAGATCTCAGTGCCCTCAATTTTAAAAAGGTCAGCAATCGCATAAATATAGTATTGAGGACAAAAAAAAATATCACTATTGGGTCATATCTTGAGCCAAAGAGCTCTATGGAGGGAAGGAGTTGGTTGCAGCTCTGTTGCTTCCAGCATCACTGCTGTCACTGTATGGCCCAGGAGTGGCAGTGATCGGGGTCACCAGCCCTGCTCGAGCCCTTTGTGCCTTTGGGTTATGTGCCACTATAGCTGTATGTGTAGATGTAGATCTTTATATTATCATCATCATCATGATCATCATCATCATTGCATACGTTATTATGTATACGATGAAATTATGCCCAGACACCCTGATGCACTTCGATGTGCTCAGGAGCATCGTCACCATTTGCTGAGGCTCTACAAGCATCTCCCTTCCTTGCATGGCGCAATCGCATCAGCTCTGAGTTCAGAGAAGGGTCCCCCCTGGGGCTTGAAAGCCAGTTTTAGGGTCTGAGTGTGACCTTTTTTTGTCAGAGCCCAGGAGAGGATGGGGAGTGACCCCGGTGTTGATCCGAAGGTGTCCGTCCCAGTAGATATGTCTGTCTGTCTGACTGGCATGGCAGAGCTGGCTCCAAGTGTTAGGACAAACCAGGCGAAACCTGTGAGAATGTGTAAATATGTTTTAGTGCTTTCGTCGAGTGCAGCTAAGTGAGACAAAATTCAAATATCTGTCTGTATTGTTCCCTGAATTACCAGGGTTTTTCTTTTTCTCATTACCTTCCCCTCGCAGCTGCTAGTTAATGGAAAGCAGCGATATGATTTTCCCTCCTCCCTGACTTATTGCGTGCGCGTATTTGTAGGCTCAGGATATTACACTGGGGATCTATGGATTGGTTTATTTGGTTTATATGGAATTTGGGAGAGCAGGAAACACATTTAAGTCTAATCATCTTGGGAATAGGTCACATAACCCAGAGAGTCATGAACCTTTCATAACAAATATATATGGCCAGGTGTGAGAGAAAATGAGGTCCATATGTTTAACATGAATTGGGCAAGTAGAAATTTCCTAGAAGCCGTAAATAGGGTGTATGTCTACTTTTGCCTGATCATGTGAAATTACGGGTAAGCCAAAACGGATTCTTGCCTACAAATTACATCCATGACTTTATACGATGATTTTTGATTATCTTTTCCAAATGACTCTCGGTCGCCCAGGCTCGCGTGAAGACAAACCTGCGGTCTGAATGACTCTCAGCGGGAGCTGCCATGCCTTTTCTGAGAGCAGAGTTCGGGCTATTGTCTTTATTATCTGACGACTGTCATCGTGCAAACGGTTACAAGTGGAAATGAAAAAGTACTTGAGGCCCTTTCAGGTTATTTCAGCACGTAGGAGAATACGTGGCTGTGTGAGGGAGCCGAACCGAGAGCAGCGGGAAGCGGCTTTCCGTGCACTGCCGCCGCGCGGGGGGCG
>NW_010523264.1:23965-24457 GCF_000687285.1 Phaethon lepturus
CAAAACCCACCTGCGGCTCCAGACTGAGGTGGGACCACGTCCTGCATCCCACGTGGAGCCAGCCCCAGCCTGGCAGGTTCGGTGCGTGGGCACGGACCGCAGCCAAATCTCGCGGTCCAGCCCCATGCAAAGCCCTTACATACATTGCAAAGGCGATTTTCCTCGTGTAGAGGAATGTCGTTAGGTGCCCTTTCAGCACCTGTTTGCATCGAGCCCCTGTGTTAAAGGCTGCTGCGAGTGCGGTGGTGCCACGGGCTCTTCGTGGCTGAGCCGTTCCCCACTGCTCCCAGGAGAGGATTCCCGGGTGCGGGGCATTCCAGGCCGAGGGGACATCCCAGGCCGAGGGGACACCCCAGGCTGAGGGGACACCCCAGACCGAGGGGACAGCCCAGGCCAAGGGGACACCCTAGGCCAAGGGGATGCAGGCTGAGGGGACACCCCAGGCCGAGGGGACGTCCCAGGCCGAGGGGACGCAGGCCGCCGGGCTGTCCT
>NW_010523264.1:25139-27160 GCF_000687285.1 Phaethon lepturus
AATGCCTGCTGTGAAAAGATAACTGTAAACAAACCACGGCATTGCTGGATTTATTTAATCTCTTAATGTATAAACATTAGCTTCTTACTGCAACAGACTACCTGAAAACTCCCAGCTGAAGAAAACAGGTTTGTAAATGACCATCTCCCAGGCCAACCCAGGATGATTTATTTTCATAGGCGGGATCTCCAAGCAGGTCTGGGCCATGCTGTGAAAAGATAACTGTAAACAAACCACGGCATTGCTGGATTTATTTAATCTCTTAATGTATAAACATTAGCTTCTTACTGCAACAGACTACCTGAAAACTCCCAGCTGAAGAAAACAGGTTTGTAAATGACCATCTCCCAGGCCAACCCAGGATGATTTATTTTCATAGGCGGGATCTCCAAGCAGGTCTGGGCCATGCTACGGTGGGTCTCCAGCGCGGCGCTTGCGTTGGTCCGAGCCGCTCTGCAGAGCCCAGAGGAGAAAGAAGCACTTAACAACCTATTTGCGGGCTTTTTTTTGGAGTTTAGCTCTTGCGAGTGGCTGTTCAGGACTTCTGTGTGACTCTGCCTCTCACGTAATTTCAATGCAAATGTAGATGTTTAATCGCAGAGACATGGCGTCGCTCCTTTCATCTGCAGTTCGTTAGGGCTGAGACTGAGCGACAGCGTCGCTCCTGCTGACCTCTTTGATACAGGCGAGCAATAAGGGCTAGGACATTTCCTTTGGGAAAGGAGGAACAATGCCAGCGGAAAAAAATACACGGTAAGGATAAAGTGCTTCCAGGAAAAGATTATTAACTTGCAATTGCCCCGCAGGCACGCGTCAGCGCTCCCCGGGGGCTTTGCCGGCACAGCCCGGTGCTGGGGGCAATGGGGACGGTGGGGTCCCCTTGCCCGGCCCCGCTCTCAGCATCTTCCGTGCACACGCGGCAAGCCTTCCACCGCTTATGTCCTCACCTCTCTCTGGCTCGGTTCAAGTGATCCAATTTCCCCCCGGGGAGTGGGCGGACAGCCAGGGCAGCGGGGCAGGTTGAGCCGGGGGTCTTTGGGCACTTGTGGGCACAAAACCTGCGGCCGGCGGCGCCCATCCTGACGCTGCAAAAACCTCCACGAAGCACTGGGTGGGTGCTGGAGTTTTGCATCAGGTGCAATCACCAGCATATTTCACATCATTTGGCACATTACCTCTTAAAATGAATAATGGGGGTTTTATATATTATTAGCAGTAATTATTGTAGATTTTCCTGGTTCTGAGGGTAAGCTATCTTTCCAAAGTGAAACCTGAGAGCTGGGCTGTGGAACAGTGGCATTGTACAGCAATTCCAGCAAATACTTCACAGAATCACGGAATCGCAGAATCATTAAGGCTGGAAAAGACCTCCAAGATCATCAAATCCAACCACCAACCCAACACCCCCGTGCCCACTAAACCATGTCCCGAAGTGCCACGTCCACACGCTTTTTGAACACCTCCAGTGATGGTGACTCCACCACCTCCCTGGGCAGCCTGTGCCGATGCTTGACCCCTCTCTCCATACAGAAATTTCTCCCAATACCCAATCTAAACCTCGCTTGGTGCAACTTGAGGCCATTTCCTCTCATCCTATCAACACTTCACCTGGCCAGGGAGCTGCCCAGAGAAGGAGATTGTCACATGCTGCCTCTAAAAATGCATTTTACTGTGCAACAGGGCGTAAAAGTTCACACCTTTGGAAGATGTAATAAACATGGCAATCCTGGGGAGATAAACCTTGTCTGGGGATACATGCCCTTCCTCAGCTCTTATTCTGCAAATAATACAGTGGAGCATGCATCACTATAGTATCTATGCATTAAAGTAACACCCGCTGCACTACGGGGGTTGTATTACTCTCTGCCTGGCACTACAGAAATGTACAGAAAAGGGCAGAAATAGCCCCAAGTTTCTTTTCTCTAAGAAACTAGCAACGGGCGGGGAGCCTGGACAAGTTGCAGGCAGGGACCAAGGTGTTGAAGCCCTGGTTTTATTATTTTATTTTATTTTATTTTATT